>NC_134909.1:7413190-7430690 GCF_041734735.1 Babylonia areolata
GAGCTTCGTCTCCAGGGTGATGCCTCTCCTGTTCCAAACGTTCTTATGGAGTCTGCCGAAGGCAGCGCTGGCTTTGGCATTCACCTCGTCGTCGATGACAGCTGTGCGAGAGAGTGTACTGCCCAGGTATGTGAACTTGTCCATCGCATTCAGTTGTTGCCCGTTGATGAAGATGTTTGGTTCAACGTAAAGCTTTCCTGGAGCTGGCTGGTGCATCACCTCAGTCTGTGCTGATTGTGAGGCCAAAGTTGTCACAGGCAGCAGCGAACTTGTCGACGCTGTGTTGCATGTCAGCTTCAGAGGCAGCATTGAGAGCGCAGTCATCAGCAAAAAGCAAGTCGTTGACGGTGTCTGTCCTCACCTTGGTGTTTTGCTTGAAGCCTCCCGAGGTTGAAGAGTGAGCCATCTGTGCGGTACCTGATGCCAATGCCTATGTCAGTGTCTCTGAAGGCATCTGTCAGCATGGCTAAAAACATGAGACTGAACAGGGTGGGGGCAAGCACACACCCTTGCTTGACTCCGTTGGAGACAGGGAATGGTTCTGAAGTCTGTCCGTTGTCTTGGACTCGGGCAAGCATCCCATCGTGTAGTTGCCATATGATAGTGATGAACTTTCTGGGACATCCGTACTTCGCCATGATTCTCCAAAGGCCATCTCTGCTAACAGGCCTTGGTCAGATCGACATAGGTGGAGTAAAGGTCGGCGTTCTGTTCCTGACACTTCTCCTGAAGCTGCCTGGCAGCAAACACCATGTTGATAGTCCCGTGTTCTTTCTGGAAGCCACACTGGCTCTCTGGTAGGAGACCTTGCTCAAGGTGCGCTATGAGACAGTTGAGTAGCACTCTGGCCAGAGTCTTGCCTGTGACGGACAGCAGGGATATTCCACGATGGTTGTCACAGGCCTGACGATTTCCTTTGCGCTTGTACAGGTGTATGATGGAAGCGTCTTTGAAGTCCTGTGGAACTGCGTCATGCTGCCAGATGAGCTGGAATAGCTGATGAAGCTTCTCAGTCAGCGCCATACCACCTTCTTTGTAGACCTCAGCTGGAATGGAGTCTGAGCCAGGGGCTTTGCCATTGGATAGCAGACGGATAGCTTTCTGGGTCTCCTCCAAAGTTGGAATGGCATCCATTGACTCACTGACTGGCACCTGGGGGAGTCGGTCGATGGCTTCATTATTGATGGTGGAAGGGCGGTTCAGTACGCTGTCAAAGTGTTCAGCCCATCTCTCAAGGATCCCGTCCTTGTCAGTGATTAGGGTAGAACCATCAGCACTGAGGAGTGGAGCAGATCCGGAGGTGGTGGGACCGTAGACTTCTTTCAGACCGTTATAGAAGTTCTTCATGTCATTCCTGTCTGCAAAGCCCTGGATCTCATCAGATTTGTTGCTCAACCAGGAATCCTGTATCTGCCGCAGCTTCAGCTGGATGGTGCTGCGTGCGCTCTTCAGTATGTCTTTCTTTGACTGTGACTTGGGATCTTCAATGTGGGCTCTGTAGGCTTGGCGTTTGTCTTCCAGCAGCTGCTTGATCTCAGTGCAGTTCTCATCAAACCAGTCTTTGTGCTTCCTGGCAGAAGGCCCCAGGCACTCCATGGCAGTGTTGTACACCGTCTCATGCAGTGTGCCCCATGCTGCCTCCACATTCTGGTTGTCCAGCACGGTGGACTCAAGGCGTTCCTCCAGGGTGTCAGCAAAGCTCTGCTTGATGTTGCCTAGCTCCAGCTTGTTGACATTAAGGCGTTTGGGTGCTTTCATGCCCTGAGGCCGTCTCTTGGGCTGGATGCGGAGGTTGAATTTGGAGACGATAAGGCGGTGGTCTGTCCAGCACTCGGCGCCGCACATGGCCCTCGTGACTCGTACGTCCTGCCTGTCCCTCTTCCTGACGATGACAAAGCTGATGAGATACCAATGCCCAGAGCGAGGATGCATCCATGACGTCCTGTTGCGGGTAGGGAGACAGAAGACAGTGTTTGTGATAAGGAGGTCATGCTCTGGAGAAGTAGTTGACCGTTGCTGTTACAGTTGCCAACCCCATGCTTCCCAATCACGCCTTCCCAGGAGGTGCTGTCACAGACAGCTGTCGCGTTAAAGTCACCAAGAATGATGAGCTTGTCTGCGTTGGGAACAGTGGTATGACAGCGTTCAGGTCCTCGTAGAACTTGTCCTTGACCTCATCCGGGTTGGTCATGGTGGGCGCATAGGCGCTGACAATGGTGGTAAACTTCTTCCCGTTACATAAAGGGAGTTTCATCGTCATCAGGCGATTGTTCACTCCTTTTGGGGGTCAGCCAGCTTGCCAACGAGGGTTGTCTTCACTGCAAAGCCAACTCTTCAGGTCTGCGACCACTCGAAAAGAAGGTGTAGCCTGCGCCTCACTCACAGAGTTCGCCTTCTTTTGCCAGTCTGGTCTCACTCAAGGCAGCAATGTTGATGTTGTACCTGGCTAGTTCACTCGCAATGAGTGCTGTGTGTCTCTGTGGTCTGTCCGAGTCGCCTCTGTCCAGAAGTGTATGCACATCCCATGTGGCAATGGTCAGTGGGGTGCTCCTTGTATGCTGACTAGGGTGGTGAGGAGCAGGCAATGTTTAGGGCATCTTTTCTAGCCCCTTCCTCATGCCATGGAGGTGAGCAATGCTGTCCTGAAGAGGGCTGCTCAGTCGTTCAGGGGGCTGTCGATCTCCACCGCTGCTCCAGTCGGTGAAAAACGACCCTATGGCCTGAGCCGCCTGTGTGCAGGTCCGCGGCTACGACTGCCAGTGTACCCACACCTGTTGCTTCGTCACTCGCCTGCTACCACAGGGCTTGGGGAAAATGATGGTATGGGATGAAGGATGACCGATGACTTGCGCAATGACTTTGTTTATAGTGAGGAGGAGTTGCGCACCGTCGACCTCACTCTCTTGTCCGAGACCATCTGTATCCAGTGGCAAGACGAGGTCAAGACGACTGGAGATGGAAACGGATGCAGTGGATGACCAGGATGTCCTATGTGCCTCATCCTGCCCTCAACACTCCACAGTGCTCTGCTGCAACCGCCTTCCTCTCCGTTGAACCATGAAGGTTTCTTCCGCAGAGTCCACCGGATCCAGTCTTCACATTCTTGGGTAGACAAGCCCTAACTCACCGAGGGTTTGAGACCCGTCGGCTACCCTCACCTAGTTTAGCCAGCCTGTCAAAGCCGTTGCCCAGGGGTTGGGCGCTGCCGCATGCTAGCAGCTTCTAGGACTCATAAGTGAGAGCTGGGTGCCGGTGGGGACCAACAGAGGACGAACCACTCCCGGAAGAGTGTGACAAGCCCCCGCTCTAGAGGTACTACCCCTCCCGTGCACCCCCCTAACCCCCTAAAGACCATAAGTTGTATGTAAAACCAGCAGTCAAGATAAAACATCAGGGGAGGTGCTCAGGCGGATTAATTTGTCTTGAACGGAAAACCTTACTTCCTTATATGTAGTATATTGATTGTGACAGCAAATATTGTATGACATTAGTGTTGGATAAAAGTTTCTTTGGCTTCAGTAAAAGTGCTTTACTTGTGTGTGCATATGTTCCTCCAGAAAATGTGATTTCGATAATGGAATTGATATGTTGGAAGAGTGTGTATTGGAAAAGTTGTTGTGTTCAGATTATGTTGATTTGTTATTATGTGGTGATTTGAATGCAAGAACTTCTGATATATCCCCTGAAATTTTACATGAAGGTGAATTATATGTTTGTCATAAAAATGCCAGTAGTTTAATAAACATACATCCTGAAGACAACGTATTATATTCATATGGAAAAAAAATTACTTAACATGTGCACTGTATTTGGACTGACCATTCTCAACGGTGTATGTAATGGTGACCTAGAAGGTCGTTTCACATACGTTTCTGATTTTGGTACAAGTGTGAATTATTATTTTTTAGCATCTGTAAATATTTTCAATTCGTCATCTCAGAATGTAAAATTACAGGTATTAGAAAGAATTGAATCTAACCACCTACCCATTGTATTATATATTGAGAAACACTCCACAAGGCAATGTGATATGAATTCTGATTATGATATGAATCAGTCCACTATTAAATATTGTTGGAATGATATATATGCAGAATATTTTTCTTTTTCTATGGAGTCACAGGAAATACAAGAAAAGTTTCAGTTAGCAGAAGATCTTATTCACGCTGCTATAAATAGAGCATTAGACAAGTTTAATCAGACTGTTAAAGAACAAGCAGAACATATGAAAAAACGTATATTTATAAATAAAAAAGCAGCAGACAAAAATTGGTTTGATCATGAATGCAAAATGGAGAAACGCTGGGTACGCAGACTGTTGAGGATATGTAGAACATTAGATGAAGAAGATCGCATTTTGTTTTGTATTGCTAGACGTGAGTATAAAAATTTAAATAAGAGAAAAAAGAAAGAAAATAATCTCATTAGTAAACGAACTTATAGATTCTGTTAAAAGTCAAAAGGAATTTTGGGACACAGTACAGAAGATCTCAAAAAAGAAAGTACAACCTTTAAATGATATTTCTATTCAAGAGTGGTTCGAACATTTCAAAAAAGTGTTAGAAAATGAAGATGGTGATGAGGGGAAAGTAACTGAAAACATGAATATATAAAATGCATACACTAGAAAATTATACACTAGATAGACGAAGAAGTTTTATTCGTGATTAGAAAATTTAAAAAATGGTAAATCTGCTGGCCCTGATGGACTGATTGGTGAATTTTTCAAAAATTCTGGTGAGACGACTGTTAGTTTCCTGGTGAAGCTGTTTAATTATTTGTTTGATAATGGAATCTATCGAAGCAATTGGACAGAATCTATAATTATGCCATTGTTTAAGAAAGGTGATATTAACAATATTATTTGTTTGATAATGGAATCTATCCAAGCAATTGGACAGAATGTATAATTATGCCATTGTTTTAGAAAGGTGATATTAACAATGTAAACAACTATAGAGGCATTTCTTTAAGTGATATTAGTAGTAATATATACAATTCCATTATTAACAATAGGCTACAAGAATGGATAACCCAGAATAACATAATTGGAGAATGTCAAGCTGGTTTTAAAAAAGGCTGTTCAACTATTGACCATATATTTACTTGAATGGCCGCAGTGCAAAACAGTTTGCAAATAATAAAAAAAAAATATATATGTTGCTTTTGTTGACTTCAAAAAGGCTTTCGATTCTATTTAAAAAAAACAACTTTTATGGCCTGTTTTGTTGAAAAATGGAATCAGTGGTAAGCTGTATCTTTGTGTGAAAAGTATGTATAATGAAGTGAAAGCGAGAGTGAGATCGGGGGCAAAATTATGAGATTGTGTGAATTTTATTTGTGGGGTTAAGCAAGGGGATGTTTGTAGCCCTGTCTTGTTTTCACTTTTTATTAATGAACTTGCGTTAGGAATTATGCAAAATGGTCAGCATGGTGTTACTTTCGATTTGATTGAATTGTTTGTTCTACTTTTCGCTGATGACATGATTTTGCTGTCTATAACAACAGTTGGTTTACAGTGACAACTTAACAGTTTATACACTGCTGCAACTAGTTTACAGCTAAAAGTAAATATGGATAAAACAAATATTGTTGTTTTTCGTAAGGGAGGGTATTTGACAAGAAATGAAAGATGAACATATGGAAGCGAAATAATAACTCGTTAATGCATATAAATACCTTGGGACTTATTTTTCAACAAGACTCAGTTTCAGCTTTGCATGTCAAGACATTGCTAATAAAGCATATACCTAATGTATTAGATATTGGCTAAAGTTGACTAGAATGAATGAAAACAGATATCCATTTAAAGCATATTAAACATTATATAGTTTAGATAATAATGGCAAGAAGACATGGGCAACGAGTGTTCGTCAGTGTTTAAATACATATAGTTTTGCATTTGTATGGGATAATCAAGGGGTGGAAGATACTGCAGGTTTCTTAAAGTGTTTCAGACAACGTATTATTGATTGCAGGTGGCAAAATTGGCATGATCATGTACAACTAGTGATAGATTCGCACAGTTTAGACTTTTTAAAACATTGTATGTGATTGAGCCATACATTGAATTAGGACTGAACAGATATATAAAATGTACACTGACAAAATTTAGATTTGGTATTTCTAATATTGCTTCTCATAGTTTCAGATATAGCGTTCTGAATGAACCCATGTATACATGCCGTTTATGCAGTTCGAGTAAAGAAGATGAATTGCATTTTTTGTTATGTTGCCCTGCTTTGTGTGACCTTAGACAAAAACTTATTCAACCGAAATATTATAGAGATCCGTCTAATTTTAGGTTTAATTTACTCATGTCTTCAAGACAGAAATGTACTCTGTATAACTTAGGCATATATATATACATACACACACACACACACACACACACACACACACACACATATATATATCTATCTATCTATCTATCTATATATATATATATATATATATATATATATATGTGTGTGTGTGTGTGTGTGTGTGTGTGTGTGTGTGTGTGTGTGTGTGTGTGTATGTATATGAAGGATTGAAAGGGCTACATGCAGTTATCTCGTGAATGTTGTTGAATATTTGTGTTAACTGTTTTGGTTGATATGGTTGATATTGTGCTAACAATTTTTGGTTGATATGAATTGTCTACTTATTGTGTCATGTCATTTTCTAATTATCATTTATCAATGAATCCCCCTTCAGTAAGGGGCTCTGGCCTTATCTGAATAAAACGTTCGTTCGTTCGTTCGTTGTCTGTCTCTCTCTGTGTCTCTCTGTCTGTCTCTCTCTCCATCATTTTCTCTCTCATTCTGTCAGTTTCTCTCTCTCACTCTCTCAGTTTCTCTCTCTCTGTCTCTCTCATTCTCTCTCTTCTCTCTCTCTCTGTGTCAGTTTCTCTCTCACTCTGTTTCTCTCATTCTCTCTCTCTCTCTCTCTCTCTCTCTCTCTGTCAGTTTTTCTCTCACTCTGTCTCTCTCTCTCTGTCAGTTTCTCTGTGACTCTGTCTCTCTCATTCTCTCTTTCTGTCTCTCTGACTCTCTCTGTGTCAGTTTCTCCCTGTCTGTCTGTCTGTCTCTGTCTCTCTCTCTCTCTCTCTCTCTCTCTGTGTCTCTCTCTCTTTGTCAGTTTCTCTCTGACTCTGTCTCTAATTCTCTCTCTGTGTCAGTTTCTCTCTGCCCCCCCAACCCCCCCCTCTCTCTCTCCGTCTCTCATTTTCTGTTTCTCTGTCTACTCCCTCTCTGCCTTTCCCTCTCTCTCTCTCTCATTCTCCGTCTCTCATTTTTTGTTTCTGTGTCTCTCCCCCTCTCCGCCACACACTCTCTCTCACTCTCTGTCTCTGTCAGTTTCTCTATGTCTGTCTGTCTGTCTGTCTGTCTGTCTGTCTCTCTCTCTCTCTCTCTCTCTCTCTCTCTCTGTCAGTTTCTCTCTGACTCTGTCTCTCTCATTCTCTCTCTCTCTCTCTCTCATTCTCTCTATCTCTCTCTGTCTCTGTCTCAGTTTCTCTCTGTCTGTCTGTCTCCCTTCTATCTCTCTCTCACTCTTTCTCAGTTTCTCTCTCTCTCTCTGTCTCTCTGCAGTTTTTGAACAGAAACACCCAAATTGTCATAACACCTGTTGTCAGTCGCATTCGACTTAGAAGATGCCTTCTTGTGCCGTTGATCATAGGGTGAGAACTGGTATTTTTACATGGACTTTGATCTGGCTGTTGTGCAAAAAAGCAGCAAGCTTCACCAGACGTTTTAAGTATCAGGCTGGTGTGTTTGTAGGCAAACCCTGACCTTTTCCCTTGCGTCTTTGGTACTGACATTGTTACTACTATGTGGTGACGTGTAGTCAAACCCGGGTCCAGTAGACTCCAATTTCCCTTCCTATCCTGGGCAGCAGATGATGGAGCGTTGTTTTCCGCAGTAACCTATGTCACGCAATGAGAAGCTAGACAGAATTCTGTTTATGAACATGAACTTTGAGCACCGCTTCCAGACTCTAGAGCAAAACCTGGCAACGAACTGCCAGCAGATCTTCCAGCAGTTACAGGCCATGGAGGGCTCCATCAGACGTAACGCAGACCAGCTGAACAACATGAGGGTGAGGCAAGATGACCTGCAGACCAGAATGAAAATGCTGGAGGATACAGTCGAGCGACGTGAGCAGTTGGACAGGCGTTCAAATCTTCTGTTTCATGGACTGAAAGAAGTCGACGAAGTTAGTACTTTGCATGACGTTGTTGTGTAGCTGCTCAACCATCACTTTCCACAGAAGAAGTGGTGTGGCAGAGACATTGAAAGTGTTCATCGGCTTGGGAAGCAAACTGTTTCATCGAACTATCGTCCAGTGTTTGTCAAGTTCGTTAGGCAGTCTGACGTTATGTCGGTCCTACGAGAAAAGGATGGCAGAGAGTTGATGCGGAAGAGTGAAGGTGTGCGTGTCGCCGCTGACCTGACGAAGCACCAAAGGGACACCATTGCAAATCACAGACGTGAAGGAAGACGTGCTTTCTACTTCAGTGAGAGGCTAGTTGTGCAGGACTCTCACACTGATCAACACAGGGGTCAGCACTACATCACTGGTGACAACAGTGATAGCGACAGGAGACCTCAGCGTGAAGCCCTGCGTTATGTGGATGGTGAGCAGCAGCAAGAACAGCACACTGCTCTTCACACACGTGGTGCCAGTAGAATATCCCCGATTCCCAGTCAGTCGCTGATCTTCTGTGTCAAACGGACTGCTGGAGAAAGCGGAGTGACTCAGAGACTGGTGGCAGGCAGAATCCAGGCAACACTTTGAGGGCTCAGAGGCTGGCCGGGTTTGGACGAGGCTCACCACCCGCGACACCGACCCAGGATGTACCTAGCGCGGGTTCCAGCATGGGTAACCGTGGTCACGGAAGAGGACGTGGTCGCCGAAGTCCCAGTGACCTTGAGGCATCGCGAGTGAGGCAAGACTCGACACCGATGACCCGGTCACAGTCCTTTGCCAAGCAGAGCAAGATAACGGACAAGTGGACCAGATCAAGCACTGCTGTCAGTGACATTGCATGTGAGCCCACAGTGAACAGTACAATAAGTAATGTAGTTAGCTGAGATTCAGGCCAAAGCCCTGAAACAGATAATTTTTGTGATGATGATTTGGGGGTGAGTAATATTAAGTTAAGTGATTGTTCCCTAAAGTCTGTTTCTTCATTATCCTTTTGTACCCTTAATGTAGAAGGTTTGTGGTCAATGTTAAATGAAATAAACATTGCATCTTGGATAGGCAAATATCATTTTGCTTTACTGGTTGAAACATTTACTGATTCAGTCCCCAAAACCTCTGTTCCCCACCCATGATATTTTTGTTTGCCTCGGCGTGAAAGTCTCAGACAGTATGCATGGTCGCCTGTGTGGTGGCATAGTAGTTCTGGACAGAAAAGATTTGAGTAAATACGTAGAGCAAGTGCCTTTAGAGTTAGACAACATTATTGCCCTAACAGTTTCAAGCACATTGTTTTGTCTGGACAAGGACTGTGTATTTATTGGTGCGTACTTGCCACCTGAGAAGTCAAAATATTACGAAGATGTTGATATCTATAATGGTGTAACAATGCTTGAAGACTGCATGCTGGATATTAATAGTCGTTATGGTGAGGTACCCATTATTGTGTGTGGCGACCTTCATTCAAGAACTGCTTCCAGGAATCCATGTATATCCAGTGATCCCATTGATGGCATATATGACATGGACAATACGAATGAATGTGTTGATGACGACGCTGGTTATAATGCGAGATCATCAAAGGATGACGTAATTAATCCATTTGGAAGATACCTGCTGAATGTGTGTGATGAATTCCGCTTATGGATTGTCAATGGCCTTAAACAATTAAATTTTTCGAGTGATTTTACATATGTGTCCCCGAATGGTTGTAGTGTGATCGATGTTTTCGTCATTTCTCATTGTTTGCTGAGTAAGTGTAGGCAGTTCAAGATTTTACCTATGGTTGAATCCAAGCACGCAGCTGTCGAGTTGTCACTTTCATGTGCTCAGTTTCAGACTGATGCTGCTTCTGACAATCAGTCATCTTTTTCGTTTTCCAAATATGAATGGGACCCTGAGAAAAGTGATTCATATTGTGATGTCATGTGTTCAGACCATATCGCTGCTCCTATTGATAAAGCTTCACACTTGATTGGATGTGATATTGATCTTGCTCTTGAAAAATTTAATGAATGTTTTGAAGTTGCGGGTGAATGTATGTTGAAAACTGTTTCTGTCGGCGCTGAGAAGAGACGAGTTTGGTTTGACTTGGAATGCAGGCAAAGTAGAACGGTATTAAGACAACATTTGAGAAAGGTTAACAGATCAAACAGAGAAGTCAGACTGAATTACATACAAAAAAGACGTGAATATAAGGAGTTACTAAGACGAAAGAAACGGAATTATAAAGTCAGTTTTATTCATGATTTACAAAATAATTTAAATGGCTCAAAGAAATTTTGGAACTCCATTCGTTCAGTCAGACCGCTCTCGTCTTGCCAGACCAGTATTTCAAAAGAGCAGTGGTTTAACCATTTTAAAGCTGTGTTTAGTTCTGACTCCACTGATGTGAATGAATCCATTGCTGAACCCGCTGTGATGTATGTTTGCGCACCATCTGATAATTTACTGAACTGTAGTATCTCCGAGTCTGAAATACGGATTGCGATCAGAGCTCTGAAAAGCAATAAAGCGGCAGGTCCTGATGGCATCATAGGCGAATTTTACAAAAACAGTGTGGACTGCATTATGCCTTTTCTGGTTAAATACTTCAATCACATATTTGACAATGGTTTGTTTCCTCAAGAATGGTCTCTTGCAGTCATGCAGCCCCTACACAAAAAAGGCGACGCAAATAATCCAGATAATTTTCGAGGCATTTCACTTTTGAATATATGTAACAAGATACACAGTTTTGTTCTGAACAAGCGTATCAGTAATTGGATTGATGTGCATGGTCTGATTGGGGAAGAGCAGGTGGGTTTTAGAGCAGAACACAGTACAACTGACCACGTGTTCACATTGTATGCCATGGTACAAAAGCAGTTGCTTAGACACAGAAAATTATATGTCGCGTTTATTGATTTAAAAAAAAACACTTTTGATAGTGTTTCCGGGAGTAAATTATGGGTAATTTTTAAAAAAAGAATGGTTTAAATGGTAAAATACTGCAGGCTCTGAAAAGTATGTACGAAATAGTTAAAGCAAAAGTACGAGTTGGTGATTTCACAGACAGTTTTATGTGCCCTCGTGGCCTCAAACAAGGTGAAGTACGTTCTCCATTACTTTTTTCTTTATTTATTTACGAATTGACCTCAGATGTGCTTGCGGGTGGCATGCATGGCATCCAGCTTTCTCCTGATTTTGTCCAGCTCTTGATCTTACTTTTTGCTGATGATGTAGCTCTACTATCCGATACCCCAATAGGTCTTCAAACTCAGCTGAATATATTGTATGACACAGCAAAGCGACTTGATTTAATTGTCAATTTAGAAAAATCTAATGTGGTGGTGTTTAGAAATGGTGGCTACCTTGGTGCGAACGAGAGATGGTTCTATGGAAATGAACTTTTGAAAATTGTGAATGTATATAAGTACTTAGGTATCTTTTTGTCAACCCGCCTTAGTTTTACAGCAACATTAGATCTTGAAAGTCGTGCCAGAAAAGGAGTCGTTGCCATCATTAGAACACTTTGGGCGATTGGAGAACATTCCCCTGGTATCTTTTTTTTAATGTTTGACTGTCAGATACAACCTGTGTTGACATATGGAGTTGAAATATGGGGAGTTACAAAAAATCTTGAATTAATCTAAGGTGTACATCTTTTCGCTTTAAAAAAGTTTTTAGGCGTACATTCAAAAGCTCCTAGACATTTGGTTTATGGTGAAACTGGTAGATTTCCACTCTATGTGATGACTTATGTTAAATGTATTAAGTTTTGGTTACGTCTACTAAAATTAAGCAATGGTCGATTCCCCAAGAAAGCATACAATATGTTACTACATCTGCAAACACAAAATTATATCACATGGGCTTGTAGTATTAGAAATGTTTGGTACATGTACGGTTTTGGTTATGTGTGGGAGGCACAAGGTGTTGTTAATGAATGTGATAAGAGAATGTGTAGTTTTTGTCACACAGCCCTTGAAACAGAATATCACTTTCTTTTGGTTTGTCCAGTTTATCAGACTCTAAGAGAAGAACATTTACCTGCCAAATATCACAGAAATCCAGCCTTGTTCAAATTTGCCGCTTTGATGTCCTGTGTGTCGGAATCTTTAGTTGCGAAGTTGTCGTTTTTTGTATGCAAGGCTTTTGGCGTGAGAGCGGAGCTTTTGTACTTGGACACGAGTGGATGAATATAGGTATGCATTTTGTTACCCTGTGGCGTATACATCAAACCTTTGGCCCCTTTTTTCCGATTCTTGCAATTTGTAATTATTTTTTAAAGTTTTGTTTGCTTGTCAGCATTTCACTTAATCCAGATCGCTGGATCTGTGTGTTTAGCGCGCGAGCGTGTATGTGGGTGTGTATATGCGCGCGTGCATGTGTTTGAGGGAGAGGAGAGAGAGAGAGATAGAGATAGAGAGAGAGAGAGCTTGCAAGTCACATGCGCATTGATATATTATTCACACTATTTGATTCATTATGTAATATTTTTGTTAGTGGCCCACTCCTTTGATATGGGCCGGAGGCCTAACAAATAAACCATTGTCTTGTCTTGTCTCTCTCTCACTCTGTCAGTTTCTCTCTCTCTGTCTCTGTCTCTCTCTCACTCTGTCAGTTTCTCTCTCACTCTGTCTCTCTGTTTCTCTCTCTCTCTCACTGTCTGTTGGTTTCTCTCTCTGTCTGTCTGTCTCTGTCTCTCTCTCGATCTCTCTGTCAGTTTCTCTCTCACTCTGTCTGTGTCTGTGTGTTTGTTTCTCTCTCTGTGTCTCTCTGTATCTCTCTGTGTCTCTCTCTCACTCTTTTTCTGTTTCTCTCATTCTCTCTCTCTCTCTCTGTCAGTTTTTCTCTCACTCTCTCTCTCTCATTCTCTCTCTCTCTCTCTTTCTGTCTCTCTCTGTCTCTGTCTCTCTCTCTGTCAGTTTTTCTCTCACTCTCTCTCATTCTCTCTGTCTCTCTCATTCTCTCTCTCTCTTTCTCTGTCAGTCTCTCTCTCTCTCTCTCTCTCTCTGTGTGTCAGTTTCTCTTTCACTCTGTCTGTCTCTCGCATTCTCTTGGTACTTCTTTGAGGGGCCACAAAAATGACACGGCATCACTCGAATGTCACTTTGAAATGAACGGACGTGCATGCTCGACTTCTGTTCAAGGCAATTGATTTGGGTTGTCACTCCCGTTGAGCACATGGAGTTTAATGTAGTGAAGCGTGACACAGAAGTTGACAGCCAGCGTCTGTCATGTCACAATGTGAGATCCGAGTTAGATGGTGTGTACCAAGCCTCATACATCATCCCACGACTGCGGAAACCATGATGCTGGGATCGAGACCCGGCCCAGAGCTCATGTTTTTTTCTGATAGGGACTGCGGCGATGCGTCTTTGGACGCGGATCGAGGAGGCGACGCTCATCCCATTAAAACGGTCATGAAGGGTACCGGGGGGGAAGGGGTATGAGCATCGCCTCCCGAGGTGTCTCCGCGGGAGGCAGGAATAAGGGAGAGTGGCAAGTCCTCTTTTGGCGGTGGGGACTTGGGGCTAGGCACGAACTCCCAAATGGAGGCCGTGCCCGGCTCTTACCCTGGTCCCCACGCTGAGACAGCCCTGAGGGGCTCCACAATTTCCTCTTCTCCCTCCACTGGCGAGCCCCCTCCCCCATGTTCATCTGTGGGGGAGAAAGTCCTGGTTCCGGGGAGGGACCTCTGCTTTGCCCAGGAGCCATCCCAGTCTCCCCACGGGAGGGGATTCATGGCACGTGGCCACCTCCAGGTCTTCCCGCTATCCAGCCGGTCTCCCCTGCTGGGGGAGGCACGCACGTGCCAGGTGGTTCCAGGCAGTCGGCCCACCGGTCTTCTGGCGGGACTGACAACCAAGTCGGACCTGACATCCCTTGGACTTGGGCAGGTTTTTCCCTTCATGGAGGCCAAGGCGCCAGTGACCCATGGGGGTGGGTGTCACAGGATGGCTGGCGCCCATGGGTGGTTTCCCCCATTCTACCCGTACTGGGGCGCACCTATGGTGCATGCTGGGTTGCCAGGAGGACTAGGGGCAAACCCCTCATCCTCTCACCTCTGGATCCAACCCAGCACATCTCACAGGGTGACACACACAGCCTCGATAAGTGGGATCGAGTACTTGTCAGTCAGGTCAAACTCCTCAGTCAATATTGCCACTCAGTCCACAAACCAGGCCTCTGTCACCCCACAGGTGACCTCCACGGTCACAACAGCCTCCTTTTCAGGACTGACGGCGGGGAAGCCTGCAGTCCCCCCACCACCCCTCAGTCCTACAAGGAGATGAGTTGGTGTTTGTCCCCTCACAGCACTCACGGGTCACTCTTGCATCCAGGGATGCCATCACTGAGAAGGTGTGGCACCCGCCATCCCAAGCGTGGTTGGACCTACGGTCCACGCACTCCTGGCCCTCTTCAGGCTTCATGGTTCCCACTCGGGATCATTCCAGCTCGTCGTGCTGGGCTGACCACAGATTACAGGACGCCTCAGCGGGTACATCCACTTGAGATGGCACCCAGCAGGTGATGGACTGGGAGCAAGAGTGGGAGCCTGTCTTCGGAGGAGGACAATCAAGCGGATGAGCACTCTTCGCCCCCATCCCAGGGTGACAGATTGAGCCCACGCCTCCCTAGGGACCAGCCTGAACCAAACTCGGACTTACCCGAGCTCGAACTGACCCTCCCCAATCGGGTCACGCATGCTGAGTTGTTCCCTCAAGCTACATAGTCACCCTTGGCCCTCCTTAGGCAATGTGACTCAAACTCCAGAACCACCAGATGACTCAGTGCCAGAAGTGGTGCAGGAATGGCTTAATAAGCCAGCCCGCACTGTTAGGGGTGCTGCTTTTATCCCTCCTACAGGCAGAAAGTGCCTCTCTGCCCGGGCACCTTCCCCCCAGGCAAGTTCCTCAAAGACTCCTCCAAAGGCTGGGTGTGGTCCTTGTAAGAATAAGAAGAAGAAGAAGAAGAACTTTATTATCTCCAGCTGGAGAAATTTGGTCAGGTGCATTATCACAACATAGACAAGTAAACAGCACGGGGACCATAACTGTAAAAGTCAACAACAGCTTTTACAAATATTACGGAGACACAAATGTAAAAAATATCCCATACACCGTTTCATACATACATCCACACACTGCAGGTAATAACTAGTATTCTTAATGTAAAAAAACAGAAAGAATTAAGAAACATTATTTTGAATATAATTATAAGCATAGCCTACTATATTGCACATTGATTATAATAGACAGATAAGATAAGAATAAAGATAAATTGCGGAAAACCACAACCAGATAAACAGCACACACCCCCACCCACCCACCCCACACACGCGGATTACTTGATTAAACAAGAGTAATAAACATATGTTCTCAAATAAAAGCATTTCACATATTCGCTTTTAAAACGTTGCAATTAATTATTACATCGAAATTATTAACAGAAATATATTTAGAATACGGACGCATTAAACATATTCCACTGTAAATTCATCCTGCATATTACACATTATTCATCCTACGTATTGCACATTCATGATAACCAATTGTCACATTTTTAAGCTCAGTAAACACACACACACACACACGCACGCACGCACGCACGCACGCACAACTAAAACAAGGTACAACCTATCATGCACGGACTTTCACACGTCTCACATGAGAGTGTGGTCCAATTGCTATGAAACATTTGCATTGTATAGTATGTGTACTAAACTTTATGCCAGATTAAAGGGAAAAAATGCTAAATCGTGATGCCAAATAATGTAATTGTTTTCTCAATTTGAATCCCATCGAATGACACAGAAGGTGGTGATTTGCTCGCGGTTTTGTTGTTGAGGGTGCACAGCAACGTTTGGGCTTTCGCTGGATTGATGGAAGATCCTGTGTCTTTGCACCATTGAGCAATATTGTTTAGTTGTTTCTGGACGGCTTCAGTTCTTTCCTGAGCATTTTTCGAAGTTTTGAAGACCAGGCCGTCATCCGCAAGGGTAAGCACCCGAGCAATTCCATTGTTGTTTAAGTCTGCAAGGCCCTTCGTGTAGACATTGTAGAGGACAGGAGAGAGCGGACACCCTTGTGGCAGTCCCATGGATAGTTTAGAAGGTGCAGACCTTGAAGATGCCTACAATAAAGTTCAGTTTGCGCACCTCATGGAGAAAAGTCCGTGCCTACGCTACCTAGGAATACACTTCGACAGGATGCTGACCTTCAGAAAACATACGGAAAATACTGTTCTCAAATGCAAAAAGGGCCTTTCAGTCTTAAAAGCAATGGCAACCAAAGGAATTGAACAACGCCACCTCTTCCTGCTATACCAATCACTCGTCCTCAGTGTGATCGACTACGGACTTGGGCTAACAACACCGTCTCAAAGCAACCTCCTAAAATTAGAAAGAGTCCAAAATGAAGCTATGAGGCTGATCCTTGGAACAACAAAAGACACGCCCACAGAAACCATGCGATACCTGCTTGACCTTCCTTCAGTGCAGGCCAGAAACAAGTTAGAACAGGTCAAGACCTACTTCAAAGCATTAGAAAACCCTCAAAACCCACTGCATGACGCAGTCAAAGAACCAAAAGGCAGCCGTCTAGGACGAGGAAGATCATGGATGGGGCAAGCAGAAGACACAATCCAGCTAGTATGCCGACTACAAGACCTGAAAGAAACAAAAGAATGGGAGAAAAATCCCGAAAACCTCAACCATCTACAGTCATTTCACCCACTCTAGGAAGACATTGTCGGGAATGGCCAGAGGGCAAAACTGATGCGGAAGTGAAGCTGCTTATAGAAGAAAACAGTAAAGAAGAGGACATCATCATATACACAGATGGCTCAGTCACCAAAGACCAGTCTGGCTGGGGATTCACTGCGAAACAAAATGGAAAAACAATTTGGGAAGAGAATGCTGCCTACAAAGTCACAACCTCCAGCCTAACGATGGAAGTTGAAGCTGTGACACATGCCCTCCAGTGGCTATCGTCCATCCATACGCCCGGAAACCAACATGCCATGATTCTAACCGACTCAGTGAACCTCATACAGAAAATTGAAAACGGAATGGGAAGCCCAGAGTGGCATAACGCAATGTGCAACTTTCAGATTAAAAAACTCACATGGTCATACTGCCCGGGACATGCAGGTGTTAAGGGAAATGAGCGAGCTGACAGACTTGCTGGTAACGCAACACCAACGAGCGGCCTACATCTAGGAAAATCGGAAATCCTCAGAAAAGTCAAAGAATACCAAAAAGAACAGGTACAAGGCCATCACACCATCGATCGCCTCAAAGAAATAGAAGCAGAGAGAGGGAGCG
>NC_134909.1:7435690-7466228 GCF_041734735.1 Babylonia areolata
TCAGCACTTCCAGTCGTCCAGCCCCTCCAAGTAGGAAACCTGTCCCGGCATGCACATCAGTGGCATGCTCTGGGACTCAACGACTGGACTGTGTCGGTGCTAGAGTCGGGGTTCATGCTGCCTTGGGCAGAGGACCGCCCCCCCCCTCTAAGACCCACTCCTCCTCCTTATGTGTCCAGCTCTGTGGAGCAGGAGAGCGAGAGACAGAGATATCGCACCTACTCCTCATAGGGGCGATGTCTCAACTCTCGAACCTGGGCCACAGTTTTTACAGCCGGTTGTTTGTGATTCCAAAGGTCTTGGGGGATGGAGACCAGTCTTGGACTTATCACCCCTCAACAAATTCCTCCCCAAAATCAAATTCAAGATAGACACACAGGCGCAGATTCAAGAGACAATTTGACAGGGTGATTGGGCAACTTCTATCAATCTGAAAGATGCTTGTTTTCATATCCTCAGTTGATCCGGTGTCCTGTCAGTACCTGAGGTTCTTGTGGAGGGACAAGGTGTTCCAGTTCTCTGCCCTCCCATTTGATCTGTCCCTTTCCCCTTTCCTGTTTACCAAGGTGGTGTGGGAATTGGTGTCCATTGTCTGATTGGAATCCATTCATCTCTTGTGTGCACCTGGATGACTGGCTCATCTGGCCCTGTCGCAGGCCCTGTGTCAGAGGCATACAGCCAAACTTCTAGACCTTTGCTCCCAACTGGGCTTCCTCACAAACAGGAGAAATGTGATCTGTCCCCAAGTCAGTCCTTCGACTTCTTAGGGATGAGATTTGACATGTGGTCCATGATAGTCTCTCTGATGCCAGATCGCTGGGAGCGACTGGCAGACCTCCTCTGCCACTTGTGCTGTTCCTATCGCGCAACAGTGAGGACACTTTCATCTCTCCTGGGCATGATGGAGTCCATGGCACCCCTCATACCCTGGACAGGGTTCTCAAGCACCCTCTTCAGAGGGCACTGAGGCTACAGTGGTCCCAGAGAATCCAGCCATGGGATACCCAGATATGTCTGGGCGAGTGGTTCCTCAAGGTGACATCAGAGTGGTTAGCCACCCCTCTTTGGACACAGGGGGTGCCTATAGCCCCACCTACACTTCAAGTGGCGCTCTTCACAGACGCCTCCTCCCTGGTCTGGGGAGCCCACATGCACACCCCATGCAGCAGGGACTTGGTCCCTGGAGAAGCACCTATGCCACATCCGTGTTCTGGAACTGGAGGCAGTTCACAAGGGAGGCCACTGGCAAGACCATCAGCTTGTTCATGGACAACACGACGGTCGCATGTTATGTGAACGGGGAGGGCAGACCTCTCCCTGTGGACCGAGGCTCTCCTCCATTGGTGCCACAGCAAGGGCATTGCACTTTCAGTGAGACACATAGCAGGAATAGCCAACATCTTGGCAGATGCACTCAGCAGTTCCAAGAGTGTCATCCACACAGAGTAAATCCTCGAAAGGACACCCTTCAGGGGGTGTGGGAGCAGTGGTTTCAGCCGATGGTGGACCTCTTTGCTCAAAGTTCAAGGCTTCCCACTTATGTCTGTCCGGTCGCCGACCCGGAAGTGTGGGCAGTGGATGCTCTGTCTCTAGACTGGTGCAATCTGATTGCCTATGCATTTCCTCCTTTTCCAGTTCAATCCAAAGTGATCCGGAAAGCAAGACTGCTTATTATTATTATTGTACCGAAATGGGCGGCTCAGCCCTGGTATCTGGACCTCCAGTCCTGACACACGTTCCACCTCTGGAACTCGAAACCAAACCTCATCTGCTGAGGCAGCCTCGTTCGGGAATCCCTCATTCCAATCCTCAGCTGCTCCACCTGCACACATGGCTGCTGTGCGGTCGGAACTGTCAGCACCACCAATGAAGTCCTCGACCCCTCGGTTGGCCTCTGTGTTGGAGGCGTTTACTGAGGGTGCGCCTCCTCTGACCTCTCCATAGTCTCCAAAGCAAGGAGGGCAGGGACTGACTTATGCTGGAAGAAATGGTTGCGGTGGTGTATGGCTCAGGACGTTCCCCATACTAACCCTACGAGCATGCAGCTGGCCAACTTTCTGGCTCACTGTTTCTTGGTTCTCGATCTGTCTGCTAGTTCTCTGTGAGGGTACAGGTCTGCCATCTGTACCACCATCAGACAGCTAGGTGGTCCTTCCTTTGAAGTGGATTTCCTGCTCAGAGAGCTGGCTAGGGGCGCCTCTCTGATGGAAGCTAAAAACCCCAGAAGAGTGCCCCTGTGGGACTTGTTCCTGGTGCTTGATTTCATTTGAAAGCAACCATTCAAGCCTTTGGGTACTATTCCTTTCGACTTACCCTCAAGACCACTTTCCTTCTGTTGCTGGCCACAGGCCGTCATGGAAGCGAGATACATGGTCTTAGTGGAATTCCACAAGATCTGGCCTTCCACAGAGATGGTTCCATCACCCTCCATTTCCCTCCAGAGTTCCTGGCTAAAAACCAAGGCCCGGAGGTCCCTTCCCCCTCTCTGAGGGTCAGACCTTTGATATTCGTGCCCAAGACAATGAGGATAGGCATCTCTGCCCTGTTTGGTGCCTCAAATACTATTGGGATAGGTCTTGCCACAGGCATTCTTCTTATCTCCCTCAATGAGAATTACAAGAAAGCCATTGCTGCATTCCCTGCTGGGTTTCCCAAGTCATTCTTAGAGCCTACTCTCATGCTCACAGGAATATCAGCTGTCTTAACCCCAGAGCAAACTAAGTGCAGGCCATAGCCACTTCAGCTGCTTTCCAGCACTCGGTGCCGCTGCAGCATGTCTTGGAGGTAGCTTTCTGGTGGTCTGAGAATCCCTTCATCATCCTCTACCTCAGGGATTACTGTATGACCAGGGCTGATGGTTCCAGGGGGATTTCCTTTTTCACGGCTAACACTGCCGTCTCGGTTACAAGGGCTCCCCATGCGAACCAGTAGGCTTTGGCCTCCTCCATTTGCTTTGAGTTCTGCATCAGTTTGACATGGTACAGTATATGACACCATGTTTGGTGATACATAAACTTACAAATGCCTGCCCGTCCATCCATCCATGCATCTCTGCCGTGGTTCTCATGGGGCATTTTCTCAATGGCCACGGAATGATTCAGCGCTTGTAGCTTTTTGAGGTGTTTGACTGGTGAAAAGCAGACCATTAGTTCCGGGAAATTTGGCCAAGCAGAGCAAACCGATAGGCCTAGTTTGCATCAGTTTGACATGGTAAGTATATGTATCACCAAACAGGGAGTATAATACAAACTCCTCCTACAAGTCTGCCAGTATGTCACATTAAAGAAGTAAAGTGGAGTGATGGCCTAGAGGTAACGCATCTGCCTCAGAAGCGAGAGAATCTGAGCACCCTGGTTCGAATCACAGCTCAGCCACCGATATTTTCTCCCCCTCCACTAGACCTTGAGTGGTGGTCTGGACGCTAGTTATTCGGATGAGACGATAAACTGAGGTCCTGTGTGCAGCATGCACTTAGTGCACGTAAAAGAACCCATGGCAACAAAAGGGTTGTTCCACTTCGATAGGAAAAACAAATAAAACTGCACACAGGAAAAAATATAAATAAAAAAATGGGTGGCGCTGTAGTGTAGCGACGCGCTCTCCCTGGGGAGAGCAGCCCGAATTTCACACAGAGAAATCTGTTGTGACAAAAAGAGAAATACAATACAAAGACTACTGATCAAGAAACATTTTTTTTTTTTTACTTACCTTAGGTGCCGATGTTCACCGTCAACTGATGATATACATGGATATTATGAGAAGTGGTGTTGAAACTTCAAAGCATTAACCATGTTACGTCAACTAAGGAAGTGTGACGCGACATCTTTTTTTTTTTTTTTTTTTTTTTTTTTTTCAAAGAGCTTTTCTCACTTTCTGTAGGGAATTTCCGCATGAAACGTCACTAGTTTATGCTGTTTGGTAGCTAAATATAGGAGGTGTTTCCCAAAGTAGACTCCCATCAAATGTTGATTTTTGGCTTTTCAAATTTGACGTGTCACCTGTGTTTGCGACACAAAAATTTAAATACGCATTTGTGAAACATTTGTTTTAGACAATTTCATGCTCTTATGTCCATTATTCCGATGGATTACATACATTCACCATGCCATCTTCAGCTGATCGAATCAACAAGCAATGCAGAAGATCAGAGTTGTTCATCAGATTTTGTAACGCTACATGTAACACGCTTATGGCTTCGATTTTACGTCCAACAACAAAAAAATTAAAAAAACTAAACATGATGCACTTGTGCAGGATAATGTCAAGAAATAAGTTTTCTTATGATAGATAATAAACTTTCTTGTTTAGACTTAATTCAAGCCTTGTAACAAGCTGGTGTTGGAGACCACGTTTGCCAGCCCCATTTTCAGTCGCCATTTTTTGACTGATTTTCATCATTTGAGCAACATTGCTTAAAATCTAGATGTCCATGCATGTGTTTCTTGATACTGGCATTTCTTTAATGTTATTGGAAACATTTTATTTTATTTTTATTTTTCAAAAGCCTTAATTTCAAGAGAAAACATATGAAGTGGGGGTACTTCATGTATTACACAATTTATAGAAGTTCAAAGAAGAATATATGATATGCCGGGATACCTACATACCCAGATATGTAAATCAGAAGCTGCCCTCAGTGAAATAATATTTTTCAAGACAAGCATGTTGTGTTTTCGAAATTTATAGTTACGCTTCTGATCATCAGATACTCTCTTCGTCTAGCAGATGTTTTGAGTCTGACTCTCATGGGTGGTCACCGGATAAAGAGAGTAGCTCTTAAAGACCTTCAATGCTCTGGCCAAAAATTCATTGAATTGCAATTAAAATGAAGACTTTCGTTTGGACAGTTGTTTTTTTTTGCCTGACCACGCTTGTTTTGGCTTCACTGACAGGATGCTGTGAGTCAGGGGAACCTGTTTCTGGCTGCAAGACATGGGAAACGAGTCTGGTCTGTTAATATCATTTGACAGTGAGCAGCAGTGTCCCATTACCACTGTTTACTCTGACCCCCACAAACTGCCCCTCATACCAGTTAAAACAACGGTTATACCCAAGCTCCCATGCCTCTCTCTTTGTGTGCTGATTTGAGAAAAAAACAATAACACTGTATCCTGTAACAAACCTGTTTATTATACTATACCTATTACTCAAACTTTTTGTTTTTCAGGGGAATAGTTTTTTTCTTTCCCTTTTTTCTTCTGTCCGATAATAAATTATTACAGGATTACTTCAAGTTCAGATGAACAGCTGAATACCGCAAGATATTTGAGTGAGAGAGAGAGAGGGGGGGGGCGGGTGGGGGGGGGGGGGGTGTGTGTGTGTGGAGAAATTGAAATTGAAACTTTTTTTATTGAGAGAAAAGGAATAGGCACTTATCGGCCTGTTTTCATCCTACCCTCATAAAGAAAACGTATACACTAATCTAGGAAATACAAGAAGACTGAAAAAAAGTTAGGAAAAAAACAACAAAAAACGTACACACCACATGGCAACAAGAACAAGAACAAGAACAAATAAATGGCATAGAAAATACATAGTTCTCCACAAAAGAACATAGTATGCATATGCGTGAAGGAGAGAGGGAAGGAAGAAAATAAGGAAGAAAGAGATATGAAGAAGGAGAGAGAGGAAAAACTGTTGAGAGAAAGAGAGAGAGAGGAAGAAAGGGGGGAGGGAGAGAAGGAAGAAGGGAGGAAAGGAGATACACACATATACAAGGATATTGAGAATACATGTAGCCGTGTACCGAGTGGTTCTAATAGGGTACGGACGGTACGAAAGAACTAAACTAATTGAGGATTAATTGTATTAAAGGATAGACAAGAATTCAGGAACATATTTAGGCCAGTCACAAATGGGATTTTCTATTGCTTTATTTACAATAGTTATGAGAACATAAAAAGGGAAAACTAAGAATAGAATAGAAGAGAACATAAAAAGAGAAAACCAGAAGAGAAGAATGAACTAAGAGAAGACAGTGCCTGGAATGACACAAATAAATGTCATTTGCACAACATGTCGGCACAAGTGAATAATAAAGCACATGTATACATATTACATGGAAAGATTACCACTTGGTATTGCATATGTGTGAAGACCAAACACTGACATCAAATGACATTCCTAATACATTTAAATAGTGCAGTTAAAGTGATTGAAGCTATGCTGATTTTGTGAAAGTACACTGACAGTATAGATTAGGTAAAGCTTATACTGTGTCAAAGTGACTCAAATGAATCAGTTTATCATGTAGCACTATACTGGAGTAAGCCGTATAGGTGAGAGCATGACAACTAAATTACAATTAACAGACTGATACATATCAGGTGGTTTTAACTAATAACTGATATTAATCAAACAATATCTTGTAATCACAACAGCAGAATACTACACACATCTTAGAGTACTGAGCACACTGTAGCAGTACAGCTGATATCAGCATGTAAAATAATACCTGAATAACAAACAAGATAAAGAATCAGTGGTTTAGATATAATGCTGGCAAACTGACAGACCAGATAGGAAGCGAAGAACCATCATGGCTTAACCATTAAGTGGTGAATGAACTTTATGCACTCACTAGAACATTCTGGAACAAACTGTCTGTGTCCAGAAGCGTCATTGACTGTGACGTTAAAAAAAGAATCAAATGGAATACTGCTACGAGCATACGACGACATGGCAATTTTCTAAATCAATCATAGCCGAGCTGTGACTAACATGTCGAAGCAATAACTGAACAAAGCAATAACTGAACATGCTCATATGAACACAAGTACTGTGTCGAACAATACAATTTACAAATGAACACATTCTACACACTAGTACTTACAGATATACCTAGCGAGGTGTCAGCCGTTGTGAGAACACACAAGACACACTGCCCGCGATGCAGCAAGAGAGAGAGAGAGAGAGAGAGAGAGAAGCTCTGGTCAGATGACTGACCAGGTATGAAATGACCACTCATCTCCTATTTGGAGTTTAACGACCTATTGGCGTCTACACCCTTAAACTCTTTCCATACGAACGGCGAAAGAGACGACGTTAACAGCGTTTCACCCCAATTACCATCATCAAAATATTGCAAGCGGAAGGCTCTTATACTGAAGAGGTGAATGTTGACAAAGAATACCACAATTCTGACGACGGAAGCTAAAGGTTGGGTCATTCAGACACCCACTGGACATCCGAGGGGTCTGTGTAGACGAGAAGAGAGGACTGGCCGTACTGAGTGAGTTAAGGTCAAGTTTGTTCGGTTGGAGTTGTTTGACCACTCATCACTCACTGTGCCAGTTTATGCAGGTTAAGCGGACTACAAAGACCGTCACGTGTGCTGCGAGCAGATCGTCACTGATCAGGCTAAATCGGATGACAACTGTGTTTGTTACAAGGTGTTGCAGTGACAGATTTCTAAATGATTCCTGAACCGATTTACGTCGGATAAGTTGCAAAAGAAAGAGCTCAACACCTACTTTATAACGAGTATAAAATGAAGTGTTGGTTATTTAAGATGAATTTATAATCTTAATTTAAGTCACCTGAACAGGGTCAGTTTTATCGAGCTCGTCGCTGAAAATTACAAACTGCGTTAAATCATTTTAACGTAGGCAAACATAAATGGAATAGATTTGAAGATGGAATTGTGACGATTCTGCCAGTAAATAATACTTGTAGTTTACTGATCTGACAAAAGAGTTATTAATTCATTACGGTGGAACAGAAACACAAGTTTCTGCTCAGCAAATGACGTACCGCGATGGACACTGGTCGAGCTGTGAGTAGGTTGTCTGGCGAGGACAAAATGATGTAAGCGGAGTGACGTCACACATTCTGTGCGTGGGTTACTTGTGAAAACTGTCTGTGAAGGTGATTTGCCATTGGTTGCCTTCAGTGATGCTCTGGATGTCATAATTTGTAACTAAAAAAATTAGACAGTTTTTTTTATGATGTTTTCTTTTTCTTGTTTTTATTATTATTTTATTTTATTTATATATATGGCAAGTGACAGGAATCAATAGAGATCTAATGAATTGCAGAATCTAATTTCCGTTTATTTTCATCATTCAACCTCTCTGGAAGCTATTAATAGTATTAACCTGTCAAGAACTCTGCCAGTTTCTGCCTTGAGGAAAGTGATATATATATATATATATAGAGAGAGAGAGAGAGAGAGAGAGAGAGAGATCTGTCTCATGTTTGAAAGTAAAATTGTTATGAGACTTACACTAAGTCTTACTGTGAGGTATATAATGCCATTCTAAATATCACTGTTTCAGGATTTGCTGTGAGTCAACACCTGGACTGCCCATCAGAATACTGGGTAGCGGGGTCCTCTATCACCATGAGGTGTTATGTGGCCAAAGCAGACGTCCAATCTAAATGTGTGTCTCACCCTGATACCACCACCATTCGTGTAAATACAATTGGTGCCACTTCTGTAAGGTGCACCTTTTCTGATTTTTCCACCAACGCATGCAGTGGGTCACACAGTGAATGTAGCTGTGAGACAGGCAATGCCACCTACTACATTCTCCAGTACACCTTCACTGCTGGAATTGATGATAGCGGATCATGGGAATGTAAGGCAGATTGTTACGATGCCGCTGGACTCTTCCCGCAGCTGCAGACGACCAATAACAATTGTGATAACAGGCATGTGGGTAAGTCTGCTGTTTGGACAGCTGATCATTATAATATGTTGAAATAAGATGTATGGTCAAGAATCTGGATTGGTGTCTCCCCCCCTCCCCCACTTTTTGTTTTGTTTTTTGACATGCATGATGAAAACTTAACACTTGGTGTTATACAGTTTTTTTTAACAGATTTTTTTAATTTATCAAATGCACTCAACACAAAAGACCATTTTGATGTATCATAATGTATACATGTGTGCATACGCTTTTATTTGGTGTTATGTTTTATACGCTGGGGTTTCCAGAGGAACAGAGAGGAAGAGGATTGCACACACTCACTCACACTCTCCCCTCATACCAATAGCAGAGCCACATGGAGTGGTTTTTATGGAGTGTTTTCTATATAACTTTAGAATGAACAGAACCAAAACAGCAAATAGCAGCATTAACTCAATCTCTAACTCAACTCGCAGCTCCCCTGGTCTCAACCTGTCAGCTAGATCTGTGGATACAGGTCAGCTATCTGTACAACAATCAGACAGCTAGGTGGATCTACCTTTGAAGCAGATTTCTTTCCCTGAGAGGTCACTAGTGGCACCTCTCTTAAGGAATCTAGAAACCCTAGGAGAGTGCCCCTGTGGGACGTGTTCCTGGTGCTTGATTTCATTTGAAAGCAACCCTTCGAGCCTTTGGGTACCATTCCATTTGCCTTATTCACCCTTAAGACCATTTTCCTTCTGTTGCTGGCCATGGGCCGTGTAGAAGTGAGATATATGGTCTTTGTGAATGCCTCAGGACCTGGCCTTCCACAGAGATGGTTCCATCATACTCCGTTTCTTCCGGAGTTTTTAGCTAAGAACCAAGACCCTGAGGTTCCTTCACCCTTTCTGAAGATCAGAGCCTTGTCTGATATCTTAGCCCAAGATGATGGTGATAGGCATCTCTGCCCAGTTCGGTGCCTCAGATACTATTTGGATAGGTCTTGCCACAGTCGTTCTTCTCAGAGGCATCTTCTCATCTCTCTCAATGAGAATTATTTACAAGAAAGACATGATTGCTGCAGGCACCATTTCCCGCTGGGTTTCCCAAGTCATTCTCAGAGCGTGACAGTAGTGTGGGGCAGACATGACTCTTAAACGCCGAAATGCTTACACTTATGGACCCGGTCCGCTGTCTGGTGAGTGGTGACTAAAAAAAAATACTAAAATACAGCAGACTTTCTATGCCTTGAGTTGTATTTAGAATTTAATGTTTTGGATGAGAGAGATCTATTTATTTTTTTATTTATTTAAATTTTTATAAATGTCCCAGAGCATTTTCAGATTAATGCCTCATTACATGGCATACGTTTCAACTCCTGACACATTCATGCATTCATTATAACTCCTGTCCCAAGCAGAAGTTACTATTTTAATAAAACTATTTTTAAAAAAACATTTTTTTTTAACGAATTGTCTATAGACCTTGTTCGTTAGGAAACTGGAAGTCAGTGAAAAGTTCAGCCCCTTCACCTTGGGACGTCCGGATAAGGCAACATGGCGACTCTGTCCGCTGAAACTGAAAGTGCGTTTGAATCCTTAAAGTTAAAGAACCGAAAGAGTATTTTTTTAAAAAAGAATGGACAACTGATAAGTAGTGTGAAAGTTGAACCTGTTCGTCGTGCAAGGATTTTCAATTGTCGTGGAACCAGAAACAAGAAGGCCAAGTCAAGTCAGTTTCTGCTGTCACAGAGACATTTCTGCTGTCACAGCGACATAAACCTCCTGCAGATTTTTAACAACTGAAGAAAAAAAGTATCCCTCCTGTGTGTGACCCATTCATTCAGATTCTATATACATTCTAGCATTTCATATTGTTGCTACATAGTATGTGTGTGTGTGTGTGTGTGTGTGTGTGCCTTCTAAAAACAGATTTCAAACTTGAGAAAATGGCCATTGCTGTTCCAATGAATTTGATCTTTTTTCTGGCTTTTCTATCACATGACTTTTTAAAAATTTTTATTATTATTATTTTAGTTTAGCATGGAAATTGTGGGGAGAAGAGTGGTGTAGCTGTGCATGGAATTTGATTAAGGATAATAATCATCAAAACTGATTCATGTGTGTTTCATCACAGTTGCATTGATGATTAACTGCAAGTAAAGAATGATTTCATCTTATGGTGTAACGTGCATGCATGTGTGCATACAGTACTCACTCATTCATCATTGCAAGTGACATGCATTGATAAGTCTTCTCAAGACTCCCAGACATTCAGACACACAAATCTGGTACAATCAGCTGGCCTGTTTACCCAAAATGGATATGTCTGTACTTTCACCAGGTTAGCATATGTATTTCTTTTATGGAAACCTGTAAATTCATTCCATCTAACAACTGGCCAGAGGTTTAACACATACATACCATTTTTCTCTTTGATGCCATTATTTAGAAACTGGTATTTTCTTTTGCATGCCCCACCTCCCATCTTTTATTTCCTGTATTCTTTTTTTTTATTCACACACACACACACACACACACACACACACATATATATATATATATATATATCATTTGTTTATTGCTTGTTTATTGCTTTTACAATCAAATTTGGACTGTTTACAAAACAGGTATGAGTCAAACACAAACAGACTTGAAGAAAATCACTTAGATATTTTCTTTTATTTTTTTATATCATTCTTTCATACCTAAATGCTAAACAATGAACAATTGTCTAAACAATTTGAGTTATTTATGAGGTGAGCACCATTTAGTTTTGGATGTTGTGCATCTGTGTGTGTGTGTGTGTGTGTGTGTGTGTGTGTGTGTGTGTGTGATATACATCTGTATTCAAGTGCAATGTCTACATTCACAAAGTTTTATTTTTTCCCCATGACCAGAAAGTAAAAAAACAAAGCAAAAACAAAAACAACAACTCTGCAGTGAATCTTAACTGGTTTGAACCACACTGCACCCCTCCCCACCCCCCACCTTTCTCCCTCAAAGAGAAGAAGAAGAAAGAAAGAAGAAAAATCACAACTACAGTTTCTGAAATCTTATTTAAATGCACCTTATGATCAATATCATTAGCAAGCAGTGGGTATAAGCTTTGGCTGTTGAAATCAAATTGTCTCCTGTATACAAGTGATGTATATACTGCATATAAATCAACATTATATCAGATAAATATAAACAATATATAAACAGTTGCAATATTTGTTCACACCCGTATGAAGGGAAAAAAAAAAAAAAAAAAAAAAATATATATATATATATATATTCAAACTCCACAAGAAAGCTTAAAAAAAATCTTCATACACAGATGATAATTTGACTGTCTTGCACAATTTGTCAGTACCAATGATCCTCCTAAATCAATCTGCTCTCAACTAACACACACACACACTCTACAAATTGACACCCACTTCTGTAATCCCCCCAGTTTAAATTTTATGACAAAACAGTCCAAGGCCCTAATAAGTCATCTTTCACTGTGTCATCAGTGTCAGATTGGTGTAAAGGGGGAAGCAAAGCTGTCAGATCATTACATATTTTCACTTCCAAATTTGTTAAATTTTGTAAAATTACTGAATTTACTGTCAGCAGCATTGCTTTCCACTGCTGATGCAGAAGTAGCAGTGATGTCTTCTTGGACTTGCACATCTGACAGCTGTGACAAAAAAAGAATATATAATTATAGTTTGAATGTTATGACATTTGTTTTAGTTACACATTTTCAGTCAAACTCCACACAACCCCCAAAATGTGTCAGATCTATTCATTGCATTATGCATGTGCAGAATCTCAAGCCAATGAGTTGTTTAAATTTGCAACAATAATTATGCTCTGTGTGTGTGTGTGTGTGTGTGTGTGTGTGTGTGTGTAAACATTCACATTGCCTGTGGAAGTAGCAAGGATCTCACTGTCTCAGTATCATTGTTACACCACTTTCTGAAAATGTGCAAGCATTTCCACTTGAAAGAAGTATGTGCTGACAAATGTTGTATTGTGGAAATTCTTTGTAGTGTTTGTTTCAGGGGTTCATTTGTCAGTTTTGTACTATGTGTCAGAGATGCATATATCTGTGCTGAATAAATATCACAGCTAAGAATGTGACCAAAAAACAAACACACACACACACACACACACAAATCCATTTGAATGATACAAGTATTACAACATTGGTGACTGGAAGTTGAAAAAGATCAACCAGCTGGTGTACTGTAATTCTCAGTTTTAAAGGTTAAAACTTAAATTGTGCTTTTGGATTCAAACATTATCAGATAAGTGTGTGAGAAATGAAGACAGTATAATTATCCCTCTTTGAGAAATCAGACCCAAAACATTCTTAGGCTTAGGCTGTTGAATTGAAACAAATATATTTTGAAACATAAAAAATGAATATTCGATTCAAAATGTCACATACCGTGCTTGTTTTGAAGACTTTGTTCGTAAAAAGTGAAGGAATATCATCGCCACTGAAGGTGTGGTCTTTTTCAGTTCACGAAGTGATTCTGGGCTCGCCACGCTCTATGCAATTGGATCGTGGCTGGTATTCGTTGCGATGTCACCTTTTTTCCATTGAAGTTCGAATAGCACACACAGTACTTCTTTCTTCCCGTTTTCCCCAGACCTATTGTGAAGCATTTACACAAGTACAATCGACGAACTCGCAACGTTCGCTTTTAGAGACTCCCCACGAATTCTCTTTCCGGCTTAATCAAGGGCAAATTACTTTTCTTTTTTTTTAACGAACAAGGTCTATTAAGTGCTCAAGGAATGACCAAAAGTGAGTGTTTTAAAATTGCAATGCTATATTATCAAACTGTGCGCCACCAATGAGATCTGTGTGTGTGTGTGTGTGTGTGTGTGTGTGTTTAAGTGTTTTTGTTTGTTTCTGCACACAGGTTATGTACAATACTCTTCCCCTCCCTTATACTCCAAGGTGGTGGTGGAAAATACATTAAATATTGTTTTGATGTTTTTGTCTATAGGTCTCTATTGTAGTGTTTCTTTCTTTCTCTTTAGGGGAAAAAAATTACATCCAGATTTCTTTCTCTGTAGAAAATAACAAAACAACCAACTGATATTTTCTGATTTATAATTTTGTTAGTGTTGTGTGCCTTTACTTTTGTTTGTTTTTTTTTTCATTAAAAAGTTTCGTTCACAATTCACTCCTCTCTTTTTATTCTTTCTCTCTATATTTCCTGTTCCAGAGCCAACAACAACACCTCCACCAACAACCCCAGGTACTTTTTCCCCACTATTCCCTGCTGCTGCATATGAATGTGTGTTATCTCATGTACACATGGTTCAAAACACATAAAAATTTAACTTGTTCCCCTGGCTGAGAAAACCCTCTATACAGACTTTTTTGACAAACCATTCCGTCAGTAATAAGGTACACTAGTGAGTTACAAGCCAACGCGGGGGGGAGACAGAAGGCAATATTCTTTTATGAAATCGGGTGTAGAGGGACTGACATATGTCAGTGTATGCAGGTACCTTTCAGTGTGTTGGAAACCTTTTCCTGCCCCCCTGCTTTGCATGCTTTCACCTCCACCTTCCCTCCCCAATGCTGTTTGTCTAACAAAGAAAACTGTATCCATGGTCACAGAGCATGGATGACCCTGGTTGTCCAAATGACGGTGTAAAGCATTCTAACATCACCGGGAGTTTATCTGCTTTAGTGATTCATATTTGTGATGCATGGGTAACTTCATACAGAATCATAAAATTGGTTATGGGTTTGTGTTGCTTTTCCTTCAGGTCTCACCATTATCCTTTGCTTAAACTGAATTCTCATTCCATACATGTGTGCCTGGTTGGGATTGGTGCTGGGGAATGCTCTAGGAAGCTTTATTTATTTATTTTCATGTTACAATGTAACATAGCAAAATTAATTAAGGTATAAGCACGATGGCAAAATCAGAATTTAAGAAAAAGGAGAGAAGATGATGTTTAGAGAGTACGAGATCACAGCAGCCACTTGAAATCTAATGGTGCACAGATGTTTACAACAGATGCACGCACACATTATGGTTGTATACTGTATACTTATACTATATATTATTTGATTGCTTATCCATGACATGTAATGATTTTATTTTATTGACATGACTGACTTGACCCTTTGAGTACCAAAGATTTTTGTGTGTTTTTTTTTTTTTTTAAAAGAGAGAAAGCTGAGTCAAGGGTGCTTCAGTCTCTAACAAATCCCAATTTTCATAGTGTGATGGTGAATTTTGTCAGGTGCTCAGTATATGCCAATTATTTGGTAAATGAAATGAAGCTATTTTGGTGCAAGAAGAGGTTTGCTGCTATTTTTTGTGACTTTTTGTTTGCTTTCTTCCAAAATGGTGGCAAAATCTGAGACATGCTCATGAGTACTCACTTTGCAGGTCTCTTTTAGGTAAATACGCTCTACACAATAGTTATTTGTGTGTTTCTCTTTTAATACAAATCATCTACATGTGTCAGGCAACAGTTTGTAAATGGAAGGCATAACAAATTGCTTATGAAACTTCAAAACTACCCTTTTCGTGCATTACTTTCGTGTCATGTTTCGTCTGCACTGCATCTAGTTCCTGCGCCACAACAACATATGGGTTAATCCATGCACTGTGCTTTGCATGCCAATCCATCTTTGCGCTTCTATGTAAATCTGATGAAGGTTTCAGCGAGTGACGCTTCTGTCCTCCCCACACTACCGTCACGCAACGAATCTCGTGTCACCAGACACATGCACGACTGGTGTTATCGCTGAAATTTCCAGTGCCCATATTCGCCCTTGCAAGAATTAACAGGCATGCCAAGTGATATCTTATCAATTTTTTTACCAAGTGTACACGTGTACAAACAATTTAACGTGAAAAGTACTTCAAAAGTCTGGTTGCCTCTGGTATCGTGTCCGTAGTAACGCAAAAATTATAAAACATATTTATTGACGGCACGTAGTGCATGGCGACAATAGACACAAAACAGATCTACGTTCACATGAATGACAGAATCTCCAGTGTATGATACATTTCAGTATTAGACTTTTTTGTGTTTCGACGTGTAAAAGCAGTTAGCTGCCATGCATTTCTTGGACACCAAAGTTTTTGGCACCTTTGTGTCTTGTGTCACGCACAAGAGTGAGACATCCTCATCTGTTCTTTATCAGTAACTTACTGCCCTTCATTTGTTTGGGAGAAAAAAAAACTACTGGTGTCTTGCTGAAGTTACATTTTGAAATGAGTTTGATCCTTATTACCAGTTTCAGATGCCTTTTTTGCATATGAGGCAAACTTCCTTTCCATGCTGACTCCACGTGAACCAGTTAGCAAATCATTTTCGAGAAGGAAGGAGTCTTCCACCTGATGTATGCTCATCTAAATAGGATGTTTATAATCCAGACACAGTAAAAATAAGCTTTCAGAGTATGTTTAAATTCAATGAACCAAACTGATGAAGAAAATAATCGGAATAGATGCAGGACATCAGTGGATATCTTATATAGGTACTGGAGAAGCCCTTTGTGTAGGACGTCAGCTGATGTCTTAAGGGAACCAGTCAATGGGATATCTTTCAAAGAAATTTACCTTGTCGTGAAGGGTGTAAAAAGATCAATGCTGGATAAAAATCATAACTATTAGTAGTATTGTTGAGTCCATCCGTTGAAGCAAGAAACAACCACTCTTGGTTTTTGTTTATATATATATATATATATATATATATATATATATATATATATATATATATAAATAAGTACACAATTACAAATGACTACATTATCAATTAGAATTAGATAATAAAAAAATAAATAAATAAAAAAAAAGATAAAAGATAATAAAAAATGTCAACGCAAGAGGAGATTACAGAATTCTGAATACTTTATTTTCTCCAAAAAGAGATCAAAATTTGTTTGTGGTGTATGTTACATAAACATTGTGTGAGGATCAGTCATTTAATATGAATACACTGAAAGACAAAGATTATTAACTGATAAATGCAAAGTTGAAGTGAAACTCACAATCAAAATCAGACATACATACGACAATCACAAGGAGACTAGGTATGAAATATGCAAAAATCAAACATAGCCATGCTAACTTGTTATGTGTAAATCTTAACCAGTGTTGACAATTCTCAGCAGCCCATTGCAAATATACGTTTTTTTTCTTCAAACCTTTGTTGGACAATATTGTTTGTTTGTTGTTATAGTTGTTAGTCATTCATTCTAAGTTACTTACTTAGTGAAATTGATGTCATCTCTCTTTTTTCTCGTTTTTTGGTGCTGGTTTTTTTGTTTGTTTGTTTCTTTTTTGTTTGTTTAACATCACCCAGTTACTTTCATTATCTAATATCAGACTTTATAGTCATTTTCTTTGCTTGGAAAACACACATACACACACACACTCACACACACTTGGATGTATATTGTATGTTTTATACATGCATATGGTAAACTCTCAATGTCTAATTGGTGTGTTGGGTTTATTTGCTGTCTGATATTTCTTCCCCATTCTTTTTTGTGTGTGGTATGTGATGTGACAAACATGGATCTATGTCTACACACTTTCATGCCTTCTTAAAACTGAAACTCAGGTGAAATTGAACAGGCCAACTGTTACAAACTGTGTCTTACATAATGTTTTGATGAAAACACTGGAAACAATATGAGAACACATAATGAAGACTGTGAAACTGGTTTATAATTTGCTTGTAGTTATACAGTTTGGATTTTGAACGAAAAACAAAATTGAGACATAAAACCAAAGCAGTCCTGTTCTTTTTCACACACACACACACACACACACACACACACACACACACACACACACACCGTACTTGAATGTCAGTGTTTGAAATTGTTTTCACTTGAATGTATATTGTATTTTTGATAATTTCAAGATGCTATTGTCGTCTGCTATTGCAGAAGGTTTGATGTGCAATCCAATGCAATAGGACAATTGTAAAAGTTTGATGTTAGTTTATCCTACCACTTTGTTAATGTTCCTATTTTTTTCTTCTACGTTTACAACCGCTTCCCCCCTCAACCCACCCACCTCCACCCCCCACCCCACTCCCCCCCCCCACACACACACACCCTTCTCTTCTCACCCCACTCACTCACCTTTATTTGTCTAAAAAGTGGAAAGACATCAAATTGAAGACTATTACTTCTACTACTACTACTACTACTACTACTATCACACACACACACACACACACACACACACACACACACACACACACACACACACACACACACACACAGAGAATACAAACAAACAAGCAAAAAACAAGATAATAATTACAATAACAAAAAGTAGTGAGAGTAAAAGAATATTAAAATGAAAATAGTTTTCTCGTTAGTAATAGTTCTGATTTTCCTGGCAGCACTGCTGGTGACACCATTTTCATGAGATCTTTGAATGGATCAAATATATATATATATATATATATATATATATATATATATATATATATATGCGTGTGTGTGTGTGTGTGTGTGTGTGTGTGTGTGTGTGTCTGTGTTTCTGTAATAGATTTTTTCAAAAGAAAATCAGAATAATAATTGTAGCCAAGTGCTCAGCTGGCTACTAAGCGTAGTTCAACTCACAGCACGTCATAAAGCAGGCAACTGTTTCACTGCAGTGACGGTGTCCCAACCATTGACATGAGGAGGTAACTCCTGTGGTGTAAGGCTATTCCAGTTCGAATTTGAAAAGAAAGCTGTTAGATGTTAGCATTGTTGACTGCTACATCCGGTCACTTTCCAAGGTGCCACTCTCAAGCACACATCGAGCTTGTCGCACACACAGTCCGCTGCCTAACATTCTACTGCCTTGCCTTCTCCTCTTCTTCTTATCTTCTCTTACAATAGCAAAACCCTTCTGTGACTGGCCTGCTTATGTCTCTGGCCTGTGCGTGGATCGTTTCTATCCTTTTACCTTCATACTCTTCAATTAGTAATAATCTAAATTCCTTTGTACTGTCCACTTTTATATACCCATCAGGTAAACACAGTTACAAAAGTGGCGTTGCCGACAGGATATTGATCCATTACAAATATATATATATATATATATATATATATATATATATATATATATTCCTTTTAATGTTTTTAATTATTTTATCAAAATTCATTAGATATAAATAAACCAAGCCTTACCACTAAGTGTACTTCAATACATAATATATGCTTTTTTTTTTCTTTTTTTTTTTCTTATCTGAATGATGATGGAGTTTGTTTTGTCTGTAAAATTAAATAATATAACCCCACCTATCTAAATTCCTGAATGACATAAAACAAAGTGTGCGTTATTTCAGTCCAGCCTATGACGAACTTATCCACACCTGTTCAAACCACCAGCGAAACTTCTACAGGTGAACATGGTCCTGTTTGCTTACCCCTGGCTTCATATCATCTATGCAGACATAATGCTTCCCTGATGTTCCCTGATGTTATCTAAAGATGAATACTGGCAATGGACTATCCACCTAAGAATATGGGGTCAGGTCTGTGTTCCCCAAAATTTTCTTTCAACCAGGTCGAAGTTCCTCCATGTCTAGAACCACTGCTGACCACTACTGACGATGACCCAAAAGTGCTCAAACTGTGTTATTTTGTTACATCTGTCCATCATTATGTCATAGCAGGTGTCTGACCACTACTGACCACTGTTGTACACTATCATAGTTCACCCTACATTACTGTGATGGTTATGCATTATTGGGACGTCTTGGCAGGGTTTGACCATTAGCTGACCACTGTTGACTACTGTTGCATTGGCCGTTATTGGCTGTGTCTTGCCACTTCTGACCATTACTTACCACTACGTAAAAATCGTCAGATTGTGTTGTTTTATCATGTTAGCACATTATTTTTATTTTTTTCTACAGGAAAATCAGGTTAATGTGTGCTTGCTTTTTCACATCTGAATGGTGATGGCGTTAGTCTGTTTTGTCAAAAAAAATTAATGATATAACCCCAACTATCTAAAATCCTGAATGAAATAACACAAAGTGTGCGTTATTTCAGTCCAGCCTGTGACCAGCTTATCCACACCTGCTCTAAACACCAGCAAAACTTCTACCTTTGTGAAGGCCTTCTGCATTTGGAAAGCCTCAGCCCCAGGGAAGTGAACCTCGACCAGTTCTTGCTGAATTCTGTCGATGGTCAGACAAGATGGTCGTACATGGTAACAGAGATCTCAGAGAGAACCTGAAACGGGATGGCATCAGAGTGTCTGCTGATCTTACTTCTCGACAGAAAGACATGGTTGATTACTAACGCAGTCTGGGTAGGGCAGTCTATATCTGGCTGCACAGGACGATGAAGACCGGTGATACACCCATTCCAACAGAAGGAACCTCCATGACAGGGAATGGCAAAACAGCAGACAAGGTCCCAGGAACAGCAAAAACTACCGACGTCAGCCAAACAGAAATGACAGGCGGTTAGTTTCGGAACAAGGGGGAAATGGCGGCTAATTCAAAGCTAAGAAAAATGCCGCTTGAGCCGTGCTTTCTGGATATACGGTGCGTCTGCTCTGATCATCTCAAAGAATATGACTTATGAGGTATTGATAACTAAGTTCTTCTTCACTGCCTGCCAGCCCATCAATATCAGAAAATCGGAGATTTGTGATCATCATGTATGGTCATCCTCAGATGTTGATAGTGATAACATCATCTATGCTTTCCAAATCCAACATCTTAAGTTGATTATTTAAGACAGCCCAAGTAGACTCCCACCAAAGACCCTCTGTGTACAACCTTCACAATAGCGTCAACGAATTTGTATGGATCACAAATTGCAGACTATATAAACATAAAACTGCCATCTTCATTGCAGGACGAATTCCATTATTATTTTCTTACTACTGCAGCAATTATATCTATGTAGCAGAGCCATTAATGTAGCTGGTTACTACAGAGCTAATTGATGTTTTTATTCACTCCACACTGTTAGCTGATTTGACACTGTAACTGTACAATCATATCAAATACATGGAAATACATTGATTATAGACCAAAGTTTGACAGGGACACTTTATGTGTTAGTTAGTACTGACTACGTCATAGAAATATTTACTGTATTTCAGGTGCTACTTTGTGAAAATCATTTTATGTTTGAAACAGTTGAGGGTTTGATCAGGAACCCTATTGTCTTTCTGTTTTAAATTCACTGATTGATTAGTTAGTTAGTTGTTGTTTGTGTTTGGTTGTTTTGTTTGTTTGTTTGTTTGTTCGGGTTTTTTGTTGTTGTTGTTTTGTTGTTTTTTTTAGAAATAATTCTTTTATGTATTTATCTGTTCATTTATTCATTTATCAGGGTACTGCATCACTGAATTTGTTTTATGGAGATCTGTCAGGCTGAGTTTGTGCATGCCATCTGTATTGTGCAGGGAGAAAGTGGAGAGCTGAAGATAATCTCGATGTTTGAAAGAACACTCACTTTATAGCTAAATTCGTTGTTTTGTTTTTCATGTTAAGAATTCAACAATTATTACGTATTTTTGGATGATTAGTAAAGATGCTGGTCACAGGAGGTTAGTGTGCTTGTTTTCCAGATTGGAAACTGAAATACACCCCCTCCCTCCAGAAAAAGACTTTAATAGTTTCGTTTTGTTCTTCTTTGCTTTGTTTTCTTCAAAGATCAGTTCAGTCGTAAGTCACTTCTGTTGTGACTAGTCATCTCTCTCTCTCTCTCTCTCTCTCTCTCTCTCTCTCTCTCTCTCTCTCTATTTCATTTTATTTTATTTTATTTCGGTTACGTCCTTCTCGATGTTTAAAAGGTGGGTGGATGAAAGGAAATTCCTTGAATGTATGTACAGTTCTCTGATGATAACTTTCATTGCTCTAATTCCACAAGATGTCTACACTCTGTCCTTACTTCCATCCCTCCTTCACGCCCTGTCTGTCTTCTATTACCTTTTGCTGAGCCTTCAGTCTTAAAAGCAATGGCAACCAAAGGTATTGAACAACGCCACCTCTTCCTGCTATACCAATCACTCGTCCTCAGTGTGATCGACTACGGACTTGGGCTAACAACACCATCTCAAAGCAACCTCCTAAAATTAGAAAGAGTTCAAAATGAAGCTATGAGGCTGATCCTTGGAACAACAAAAGACACGCCCACAGAAACCATGCGATACCTGCTTGACCTTCCTTCAGTACAGACCAGAAACAAGTTAGAACAGGTCAAGACCTACTTCAAAGAATTAGAAAACCCTCAAAACCCACTGCATGACGCAGTCAAAGAACCAAAAGGCAGCCGTCTAGGACGAGGAAGATCATGGATGGGGCAAGCAGAAGGTACAATCCAGCTAGTGTGCTGACTACAAGACCTGAAAGAAACAAAAGAATGGGAGAAAAACCCCGAAAACCTTAACCATCTATTCAACACAGCCATTTCACCCACTCTAGGAAGACATTGTCGGGAATGGCCAGAGGGCAAAACTGATTCGGAAGTGAAGCTACTCATAGAAGAAAACAGTAAAGAAGAGGACATCATCATATACACAGATGGCTCAGTCACCAAAGACCAGTCCGGTTGGGGATTCACTGCGAAACAAAATGGAAAAACAATTAGGGAAGAGAATGCTGCCTACAAAGTCACAACCACCAGCCTAACGATGGAAGTTGAAGCTGTGACACATGCCCTCCAGTGGCTATCGTCCATCCATACACCCGGTAACCAACATGCCATGATTCTAACTGACTCAATGAACCTCATACAGAAAAGTGAAAACGGAATGGGAAGCCCAGAGTGGCATAAGGCAATGCGCAACTTTCAGATTAAAAAACTCACATGGTCATACTGCCCTGGACATGCAGGTGTTAAGGGGAATGAGCGAGCTGACAGACTTGCTGGTAACGCAACACCAACGAGCGGCCTACATCTAGGAAAATCGGAAATCCTCAGAAAAGTCAAAGAATATCAAAAAGAACAGGTACAAGGCCATCACACCATCGATCGCCTCAAAGAAATAAAAGCAGAGAGAGGGAGCGGCCGTAAGTCTCACATGAAAGGTAGAGCACGATGCTTTGCAAATCATCAATCGGCATCATTTCCAAACCAACATTGTGCAAATTTCTTCAAAACGGATCAGAGTCTCCATGGGCTTTTCCAAATACAATAGACTGAGCAACACACTAGACGCCACGTTCTTGGCATGAGAGATCTTTTCCCATCCCTCTTGCAGCCAATCAGTGGCAGCCTCTGTGCGTGTGTGTGTTTTGTGTATGTGTGGGTCTGTGTTTTTGAGTGCGTTTGTGCATGCGCGAGGGTGTAAGTGTACACAAGTGTCAGGAGAGTTTTGTGCACGTGCGTATGTGTGTGTGTGAGGGGGAGGTGGGGATGCGGGGGGGGGGGGGGGGGGGTAGAGGATGAGGTATGTGAGTGTATGCATGCCTACACTGTGGGAGAAACAGGAAAATGGAACGTGCGGGTGTATATATATATATATATATATATATGTATATATGTGTGGGGGAGTAGGGGATATGGGCATATGTGTGTGTGCTTGTACAAGTAAGTGTTCATCTGTGTGTGTGTTTGTGTGTGTGTGTGCCGTGGAAGCTGTGATACGTAGCCTTGAAATGAGTGTGTGGAGGAGGGGGGTAGAGGAGGTGCAGGGTAATGTGTGTGTGTGTGTTGGGGCTCATGTACGTTTATGTGTATTTGACTGTGCTTTCATATCTGTGAAACTGCATGTTTGCTGCATATCCGTTATGCATGTGTGGGTGTATGTGTGAATGTGTGTCTTCATGTTTTACATTTATTTGCTTATTTATCATCATTGTTGTCTTATTTATTTATTATTATTATTATTATTACTACTACTACTACCTTTTTAAAATAATAATAATTATTTATTTATTTATTTACTTATTTATGTACGTTTACCTATTATTTATTCACCTTTTTTTCTTTCTCAAGGCCTGACTAAGTGCGTTGGGTTATGCTGCTGGTCGGGCATCTGCTTGGCAGATGTGGTGTAGCATATATGGATTTGTCAGAACGCTGTGACACCTCCTTGAGCTACTGAAACAGAAACTGAGCATGTGATATAATAATAATAATAATAATAATAATATGTAATAATAATTTTAAACATAATTAAAAATTAAAACAACAACAACAACATAAAGCAGTCACTTTAAAACATTAACATTTATGAAAGTATGCAACACAATTCCGCCGGGAATGTACAAGACAGTCGATTCAGTTTCTCTTTTATGTTCATTCTACTTTTATATTTTTAAGTTGATCTGAAAATTGAGTATTTTGTTAAACTAATAACATGTAGAGCCAAGTACAAGTACTTCTAAACATCGTATGAAGTGAAAAGGACTTCATTTTGAGAAAAGTCAAGACTGGAAATTTTTACGTTTCATCAAGGGTATTAACTCTAATGGTTTATTATTTTAAACTGTGAATTCCGACTGATTTTGTTGATATTTTTATGGCAACAGTTTGGGGCATAATCCAGTAAGTGATGAGGCGTTCACAAATCTTTCTCAGAATATTTAACAGTCTCCTCCAACTTTCCATCACATGTTATCATGTATTGTTGATTGAATATAGGATTGAACGGGCAGGTCAACTATTTGAAGCAAAATGGCGTCCTTTGCGTTCGCGAGGAATATGAGCACACGCTTTGAATATGTATGAATATGTGTACGCAATTGATTTTTGCCCATGACCTTCAGGGCTCAGCCAACAGATCTATAAAGTCCACTCGTAGTATTGATTTAAGTATTTTCCGAAAAAGGCCAGTGGGGGAATGAACACAGTGAAAACCCTGTACACTGAGAGTAAAACACACAAGCTTTTTATGTATTGAGTATAATTTCAAAATATAATGTTTGAGATGAGAAAGATCAGTTTAAAGCAAATTAACCCCCCTAGCATTAATTACAGATTAATTTCCCTTTTTACTATCTGAAGCAAGACATGCACCAGTAATATAACTTCCATGCTTAGCAAAAGAAGTTCCTGTTTGAACAAAAAATGACAACAATTACTGCTCTTGATGCTGTTTCAAAATGTCATATCAAGGTGCCAAGTTTAGAGAACAAAAAAGAAGGAGAAGATATAACAGTAATTCATTTTGCATGTAATTTGGCTTCTTTTTTTATTTATTTTTTTGTTTTTGTGCCCATCCCAGAGGTGCAATATTGTTTTAAACAAGATGACTGGAAAGAACTGAATTTTTCCTATTGTTATGCCAAATTTGGTGTCAACTGACAAAGTATTTGCAGAGAAATGTCAATGTTAACGTTTACCACGGACACACAGACACACACACACACACACATACACACACACACACACACACACAACCGAACACCGGGTTAAAACATAGACTCACTTTGTTTACACATTGATGTTTACTGGGTAAGGAAAATTGCTTGTCACTGACATTGAAATATAGGTAGGCTAAACGCGTTCACAGCACAGTCACTCAAAAACATTTATAAAGATAATTGTGCGTTATCACAGCTACATAAATAAAACGTAGACCTCATAAGAAAACATGTCATATAACGCATCAATACAATATTAACTGATAAGTAAATGAATGAATGAATAAATAAACAAATAAATAGATACATACATAACATAAATAGAAAAAAAACAAAAAAAACAAAAAAACACGTGCTCACACACACACACACACACACACACACACACACACACCTGTCAACGCACCTACCTCCAAAACTTCCCTCTAAACACAAACACATCAGGACACACTGGAACAACAGTGCACCAGCTACTACCACAATTCATTATGAAGAAGTGAGTGTAAAAGAATAAATAAGAAATCAAATAAACAAAGAGAATGACAAATTTTGAATACTGTATCATAATAAAATTATGTCATTTGAAAAAGATCCTTTTTGTACGAGTTTTAAAATGAAAAAGGCATTTTAAAAGATAAAATGAAATAAAAAATCTATTGTCAGTAAATTTCCTGAATTTGGTCTTTTGGCTCAAGTACATGTAAGATTAAACATGGAAAGCGAAGACACTTTTTAGAAGCGCAGACACTTTTTAGAACATGTATATTCATTATGATAATTATGGAACACACTTGATAAGTAATTAAACTGATGTTGGCTCGGTACAGACACACAGACAACTCAAACACAGGTTTATCATACTGATTCACGTTGTGTGTAAACATACACATGAACTGATATATCAGGAACATGTCAGTGACTTTACAGAGTACTGGTTCCAGCATTTTGAAACAGTACTTTGGGCTGGTCAGGTCCATGAGTTCCAAACCAAGAATCAGAACTTTAACAGCAACGATGTGTAATTGTTTGGTATGAAACATAATTTCCTTTCGATGTCATACATCTATGTGCAGTGAATGTTGTTTTTCAGAGGTTGGGTGTAAAGGCAACATTTTTTCTTCTTTTTTCTGTTTCAGATTCATTATCACCACAATTCACATCATCACCAAATGGTATGGCACCTTCAACTACAGGTACGGTATCTTTCTCGTCGTAACCCCTGACCCTTCTCCCCCTCCATATATGAATATATAGATGTGTGAGTGTGCACATGCACATGTGATTCAAAATACATTTAGTTTACCTTATGTTACCTCATGTTATGAAAATCCTTTATAAATACTTGTGAAAACCAGCAGCAGCAGTACTACTTGTTTCTGTTCTGTCTCACTCTGTATGTCAGTGTATCATTATATGTTATGTACTCTATTGTTTCATTTTCTCTCTTATCTTTCTGCTGTTCGTTTGGTAACAAAAGGCAAGAAAGAGCTATGAAACCTAAACAGACCCTTTCGAAAATATAAAGATATATGGCCCAATACCTTATTTACGATTTTTTATACCAAAATAAAACCAATATTACTTTACTCTTCTGAAATACGGGGAATGCAACGATTGGATAATATCGAAAAGGTCAATATCACGGCATGCGAAATATATTAGGGGTTCCTGTGCGCACACCCAATAAGATGGTGTTGGGCGAAATGGAACGTTATCCATTGTACGTGAACTCTTACAGAAACAAGTCTCAGGTACTGGTTTAATCTTCTGGAAATGGATCAAGAACAGTTACCACGAAACGCTTATGACATGTTACAGTATTTAGATGAAAGAGGGAAAAAAAACAACTGCTGGGTTATACAAATAAATGAAGATTTATCTTTCACTGGTTTCAGTATTATGAGGCTACAACAAGGGATTGGGGATGTTAAATTGTTCCTAAATATTTTCAAACAACGTCTGGTCGCCATATTTATTAAGGAATATATATTCACATTATCGAATATTTAAGGTTGTCTTTGAGAAAGACAAATACATAATGATTACAGGTATTTACTGCTTTAGAGTTGCTCGCTCTCAGGTGTACTTCCACTCAACAATTATATCACTCGTTATAGCAACCCGAACCAGAAAAGATGGTGCCCCTTTTGTATATCAAAAACCGAAAATGAATTGCTTTTTCTATTTGAATGCCCAGATCTAAAAAATGAATTTTTTTAAAAAGATTCAAAGAAAGTTTTCATTTGCATACTTCTCCAAGTGACCTACATGGGCGTAATTTGTCTGGATACATGATTCATGGTATCAAGAAAAGATCTCGTATGATCCAAGATGATTACTGAACTGACGCTTTCAACGTCATTAAATTCATACCTTCTGTATGTTTGATTTGTTGATATTGGTGAATGTGTAAGTTTATAATGACACTGAAAACATGTTAAAAATGTTAAGGAAATGTGAAATGTACATCATAAACACGTTGTTATTATTATTATTACTCTCTCTCTCTCTCTCTCTCTCTCTCTCTCTCTCTCTGTGATAGTTAATGAAGTTTGTCAACCCTTGAATTTTTGCCAGCTGAATGATAAACATTGATAATAACCAGAGCATCCCAAAGGACTTTTTATCAGTTTGTGTGATTCTGTTGAGATTTGCCAGCACCCTAATTCATATATTGTAACAATGTTCTTGCTATTGATATAATTATCCAGAATATACCCTCTCCGACCACACCCCCCCCCCCCCCCGACACCCACCATACCCAGACCCTGCCCCCGAACCCTGTCCCACCCCCTTCCCATGTGTTTTATAACGATCTTAGGCCGATATACAATAAACCATTTGTATTTGTCAATTTTTTTCTTTCTGTCTCTGTCCCTCTCTTCCCTGTCACGATTTCTTTTTTTTTTAACGTCCGTGACATACCAAAAAAGGGAAGACAGAATATTGTATCATCTGATATTCAATATATATCTCAGAGAAAGATAATGTATGTTTTGTGGATAACAATGGTTCAGATCAAAATGAAAATCAGGCATATATTGCAACAAAAAAAAGAAAAAAAAAGAAAAGAAAAAAAAAGAAAAGCCCAGTGTTTTCTGCATAAAACTATGAAAAAAAAGAGAATAAAACAAATTGTTTTTTAAACATCGTAAAAGGCATTTTCCAATCGACAAGTAAAAGGCCTAGTATATGTCCTGTACATCTTTTACCCCAAACATCATCAATCAACCTATATGCCTACATACTCTCTGTCATTTTAATTTCCACTCTTCCAGGAATAAAGAGATAGGGAAAGGCAAATGCAGCGAGAGCTGGAAATGAAAAAAGCTTGAATTGGAAGCTTCCAAGACTGTCAGAGAAGAAGAAGAAGGAAATGGACATGTAAATAGTTGTGGTAATAAGTCCACTTACGTTCCCAAGCTACGCCCTTTTGATGAAAAACAAAGATGAGATCAATTCATTCTTGTTTAGGTTTGAGTCTCATGCCACTTCTTGTGGATGGCCCAAGGAAAAATGGCCACTGTACGCTGCATCTCTCTTTAGAGGCAATGCCTTGTCACTGTACCGTACTTTGTCGGCAAGAAATGATATCAAATGGGACGATTTGATGTCTGAATTACTTCGGAAATTCAGGTGTATGGAGGAAGGATTCAGATCAAAATTTCGTTCCATTCGTCCGGAATTGGATGAATCTTTTTTCCGCCTTTTTGATTTGTTCCGGTCATCTGTTAGACAGATGGACTGAACTCGCTGTAATTGATCATGAGTTCGAGAGCTTGCGTGACCTTTTTCTCTGTGAACAGATTCTCCAAAGTGTGTCAAAAGACCTTACGATATTCTTGTGAGAAAGAAGTTTCGAGACTGCAGAGGAAACAACGTTTCTTGTTGTTAATCTCAACACAATGTCGATGTATCCAAAGTACAATTGTACACATAAAACTAGATCTTTTCATAACACTTATATGCACTTGTATCTGATATCTATACTAAAGCACTATTCACAATCTTGTCTCGCATGATACATCCATAAGATAAGACAAGACAAAACAACTTTGTCGTATATAAATACACAGAAATATGGCTTTTGACTGAAGTACACGTAAGATTAAAACATAAAGCACAGTCTTTTTTTTAAAAAGAAAAAGAAAAAAGAAAATAATAATAATTTTTTTTTAAAAATTTAAAAAAAGCACAGTCACTTTCAGAACATTAAGATTTATTCAAGTATGCAACACAATAACTAAAAAGTAATGAAATTGATGTTTACTGGGTAAGAAAAAATGCTTGTCATTGACATTGAAATATAGATAGGCTAAACGCGTTTACAGCACAGTCACTCAAAAACATTTATAAAGATAATTGTGCATTATCACAGCTTCATAAATAAAACGTAGACCTCATAAGAAAACATGTCATATACCACTAGTTATATATTAACCGATAAATAAACGAATGAATGAATAGATAAACAAATAAATAGATATATACATAACATAAATGAAAAAAAAAACACAAAAAAACTCACATGCTCAGGACACACTGGAACAACAGTGCACCAGCTACTACCACAATTCATTATGAAGAAGTGAGTTTAAAAGAATAAATAAGAAATCAAATAAGCAAAGAAAATGAAAAATTTTGAATACTGTATCATAATAAAATTATGTCATTTGAAAAAGATCCCCTTTATACTAGCTTTAGAATGAAAATGGCGCTTTGAAAGATAAAGTAAAGTAAAATTCTATTGTCAGTAAATTTCCTGAATTTTGTCTTTTGGCTCAAGTACATGTAAGATTAAACATGTAAAGCACAGTCACTTTTTAGAACATGTATATTCATAATGATAGTCATGCAACACAATAGATAAGTAATTAAACTGATGTTGGCTTGGTACAGATACAGAGACAACTCAAACACAGGTTTATCATATTGATTCACGTTATAATAATATAATAATGATAATTTTATTTTTATATAGCGCTATAATACAAGCATAAGCAAGCTCTAAGCGCTTTATAATCCAGTGCCTAAAGTGAAACAAGAAAGCATATAAAAAGTAGTAGAAACATAAAACAGAATCATTAATATTATAAAAACACAATGTATAAAACTCACAAAGTAACATACTATCAATACTACAACTGTTACACTCCAACACTTACACTAACACACACGCAGACACACACATGATTAAACGGCTGAGCAATTTTCACTTAAAATACATACATGAAAAAAGGAACATATTTGTAATCTGCATGCCATAGATTTTGTAAAAATTGTGAAATAAAATTTTGGATAGAAAAGGTAAAAGGGGTAAAAATCTGGTCATTCTCCCTTTCGAACCACACCACCACCATCCATCTACCCACCTCCATTCTCTCCACTCTCCCATCACACACATTCGCATTGCCATGGGCCTGGGACAACAGCACTATTTGAATTATGACAAGTATTTTTTAAAGAGATAAGTTTTAAGATTTGCTTTAAAGGTAGATAGATGAGTTGTTTGTCTGAGAGCAATAGGCAGAGATTCCAAGTTGTTGGGCCGAAGACGGAAAATGACCTCTTTCCACAGGAGTTAAGGAAGTATCGGGGAACAGTTAGCTGGGAGGAATC
>NC_134909.1:7466328-7488828 GCF_041734735.1 Babylonia areolata
GAATGTACAAGACAGTCGATTCAGTTTCTCTTTTATGTTCATTCTATTTTAATATTTTTAAGTTGATCTGAAAATTGAGTATTTTGTTAAACTAATAACATGTAGAGCCAAGTACAAGTACTTCTAAACATCGTATGAAGTGAAAAGGACTTCATTTTGAGAAAAGTCAAGACTGGAAATTTTTACGTTTCATCAAGGGTATTAACTCTAATGGTTTATTATTTTAAACTGTGAATTCCGACTGATTTTGTTGATATTTTTATGGCAACAGTTTGGGGCATAATCCAGTAAGTGATGAGGCGTTCACAAATCTTTCTCAGAATATTTAACAGTCTCCTCCAACTTTCCATCACATGTTATCATGTATTGTTGATTGAATATAGGATTGAACGGGCAGGTCAACTATTTGAAGCAAAATGGCGTCCTTTGCGTTCGCGAGGAATATGAGCACACGCTTTGAATATGTATGAATATGTGTACGCAATTGATTTTTGCCCATGACCTTCAGGGCTCAGCCAACAGATCTATAAAGTCCACTCGTAGTATTGATTTAAGTATTTTCCGAAAAAGGCCAGTGGGGGAATGAACATAGTGAAAACCCTGTACACTGAGAGTAAAACACACAAGCTTTTTATGTATTGAGTATAATTTCAAAATATAATGTTTGAGATGAGAAAGATCAGTTTAAAGCAAATTAACCCCCCTAGCATTAATTACAGATTAATTTCCCTTTTTACTATCTGCAGCAAGACATGCACCAGTAATATAACTTCCATGCTTAGCAAAAGAAGTTCCTGTTTGAACAAAAAATGACAACAATTACTGCTCTTGATGCTGTTTCAAAATGTCATATCAAGGTGCCAAGTTTAGAGAACAAAAAAGAAGGAGAAGATATAACAGTAATTCATTTTGCATGTAATTTGGCTTCTTTTTTTATTTATTTTTTTGTTTTTGTGCCCATCCCAGAGGTGCAATATTGTTTTAAACAAGATGACTGGAAAGAACTGAATTTTTCCTATTGTTATGCCAAATTTGGTGTCAACTGACAAAGTATTTGCAGAGAAATGTCAATGTTAACGTTTACCACGGACACACAGACACACACACACACACACACACACACACACACACACACACAACCGAACACCGGGTTAAAACATAGACTCACTTTGTTTACACATTGATGTTTTACTGGGTAAGGAAAATTGCTTGTCACTGACATTGAAATATAGGTAGGCTAAACGCGTTCACAGCACAGTCACTCAAAAACATTTATAAAGATAATTGTGCGTTATCACAGCTACATAAATAAAACGTAGACCTCATAAGAAAACATGTCATATAACGCATCAATACAATATTAACTGATAAGTAAATGAATGAATGAATAAATAAACAAATAAATAGATACATACATAACATAAATAGAAAAAAAACAAAAAAAACAAAAAAACACGTGCTCACACACACACACACACACACACACACACACACACTGTCAACGCACCTACCTCCAAAACTTCCCTCTAAACACAAACACATCAGGACACACTGGAACAACAGTGCACCAGCTACTACCACAATTCATTATGAAGAAGTGAGTGTAAAAGAATAAATAAGAAATCAAATAAACAAAGAGAATGACAAATTTTGAATACTGTATCATAATAAAATTATGTCATTTGAAAAAGATCCTTTTTGTACGAGTTTTAAAATGAAAAAGGCATTTTAAAAGATAAAATGAAATAAAAAATCTATTGTCAGTAAATTTCCTGAATTTGGTCTTTTGGCTCAAGTACATGTAAGATTAAACATGGAAAGCGAAGACACTTTTTAGAAGCGCAGACACTTTTTAGAACATGTATATTCATTATGATAATTATGGAACACACTTGATAAGTAATTAAACTGATGTTGGCTCGGTACAGACACACAGACAACTCAAACACAGGTTTATCATACTGATTCACGTTGTGTGTAAACATACACATGAACTGATATATCAGGAACATGTCAGTGACTTTACAGAGTACTGGTTCCAGCATTTTGAAACAGTACTTTGGGCTGGTCAGGTCCATGAGTTCCAAACCAAGAATCAGAACTTTAACAGCAACGATGTGTAATTGTTTGGTATGAAACATAATTTCCTTTCGATGTCATACATCTATGTGCAGTGAATGTTGTTTTTCAGAGGTTGGGTGTAAAGGCAACATTTTTTCTTCTTTTTTCTGTTTCAGATTCATTATCACCACAATTCACATCATCACCAAATGGTATGGCACCTTCAACTACAGGTACGGTATCTTTCTCTTCGTAACCCCTGACCCTTCTCCCCCTCCATATATGAATATATAGATGTGTGAGTGTGCACATGCACATGTGATTCAAAATACATTTAGTTTACCTTATGTTACCTCATGTTATGAAAATCCTTTATAAATACTTGTGAAAAGCCAGCTGCAGCAGTACTACTTGTTCTGTTCTGTCTCACTCTGTATGTCAGTGTATCATTATATTTATTGTACTCTGTTGTTTCATTTTCTCTCTTATCTTTCTGCTGTTCGTTTGGTAACAAAAGGCAAGAAAAGCTATGAAACCTAAACAGACCCTTTCGAAAATATAAAGTTTTATGGCCCAATACCTATTTACGATTTTTTTATACCAAAATAAAACCAATATTACTTTACTCTTCTGAAATACGGGGATTGCAACGATTGGATAATATCGAAAAGGTCAATATCACGGCAATGCGAAATTATATTAGGGTTCCTGTGCGCACACTCCAATAAGATGGTGTTGGGCGAAATGGAACGTTATCCATTGTACGTGAACTCTACAGAAACAAGTCTCAGGTACTGGTTTAATCTCTGGAAATGGATCAAGAACAGTTACCACGAAAGCTTATGACATGTTACAGTATTTAGATGAAAGAGGGAAAAAAAACAACTGCTGGGTTATACAAATAAATGAAGATTTATCTTTCACTGGTTTCAGTATTATGAGGCTACAACAAGGGATGGGGATGTTAAATTGTTCCTAAATATTTTCAAACAACCGTCTGGTCGCCATATTTATTAAGGAATATATATTCACATTATCGAATATTTAAGGTTGTCTTTGAGAAAGACAAATACATAATGATTACAGGTATTTACTGCTTTAGAGTTGCTCGCTCTCAGGTGTACTTCCACTCAACAATTATATCACTCGTTATAGCAACCCGACCAGAAAAGATGGTGCCCCTTTTGTATATCAAAACCGAAAATGAATTGGCTTTTTCTATTTGAATGCCCAGATCTAAAAAATGACTTTTTTTAAAAAAGATTCAAAGAAAGTTTTCATTTGCATAGCTTCTCCAAGTGACCTACATGGGCGTAATTTGTCTGGATACATGATTCATGGTATCAAGAAAAGATCTCGTATGATCAAAGATGATTACTGAACTCATGCTTTCAAAACGTCATTAAATTCATACCTTCTGTATGTTGATTTGTTGATATTGGTGAATGTGTAAGTTTATAATGACACTGAAAACATGTTAAAAATGTTAAGGAAATGTGAAATGTACATCATAAACACGTTGTTATTATTATTATTACTCTCTCTCTCTCTCTCTCTCTCTCTGTGATAGTTAATGAAGTTTGTCAACCCTTGAATTTTTTGCCAGCTGAATGATAAACATTGATAATAACCAGAGCATCCCAAAGGACTTTTTATCAGTTTGTGTGATTCTGTTGAGATTTGCCAGCACCCTAATTCATATATTGTAACAATGTTCTTGCTATTGATATAATTATCCAGAATATACCCTCTCCGACCACACCACCCCCACTCCACCCCCCGACACCCACCATACCCAGACCCTGCCCCCGAACTCCTGTCCCACCCCCTTCCCATGTGTTTTATAACGATCTTAGGCCGATATACAATAAACCATTTGTATTTGTCAATTTTTTTTCTTTCTGTCTCTGTCCCTCTCTTCCCTGTCACGATTTCTTTTTTTTTAACGTCCGTGACATACCAAAAAAAGGGAAGACAGAATATTGTATCATCTGATATTCAATATATATCTCAGAGAAAGATAATGTATGTTTTGTGGATAACAATGGTTCAGATCAAAATGAAAATCAGGCATATATTGCAACAAAAAAAAGAAAGAAAAAAAAAGAAAAAAAAAGAAAAGCCCAGTGTTTTCTGCATAAAACTATGAAAAAAAGAGAATAAAACAAATTGTTTTTTAAACATCGTAAAAGGCATTTTCCAATCGACAAGTAAAAGGCCTAGTATATGTCCTGTACATCTTTTACCCCAAACATCATCAATCAACCTATATGCCTACATACTCTCTGTCATTTTAATTTCCACTCTTCCAGGAATAAAGAGATAGGGAAAGCAAATGCAGCGAGAGCTGGAAATGAAAAAAAGCTTGAATTGGAAGCTTCCAAGACTGTCAGAGAAGAAGAAGAAGGAAATGGACATGTAAATAGTGTGGTAATAAGTCCACTTACGTTCCCAAGCTACGCCCTTTTGATGAAAAACAAAGATGAGATCAATTCATTCTTGTTTAGGTTTGAGTCTCATGCCACTTCTTGTGGATGGCCCAAGGAAAAATGGCCACTGTACGCTGCATCTCTCTTTAGAGGCATTGCCTTGTCACTGTACCGTACTTTGTCGGCAAGAAATGATATCAAATGGGACGATTTGATGTCTGAATTACTTCGGAAATTCAGGTGTATGGAGGAAGGATTCAGATCAAAATTTCGTTCCATTCGTCCGGAATTGGATGAATCTTTTTTTCCGCCTTTTTGATTTGTTCCGGTCATCTGTTAGACAGATGGACTGAACTCGCTGTAATTGATCATGAGTTCGAGAGCTTGCGTGACCTTTTCTCTGTGAACAGATTCTCCAAAGTGTGTCAAAAGACCTTACGATATTCTTGTGAGAAAGAAGTTTCGAGACTGCAGAGGAAACAACGTTTCTTGTTGTTAATCTCAACACAATGTCGATGTATCCAAAGTACAATTGTACACATAAAACTAGATCTTTTCATAACACTTATATGCACTTGTATCTGATATCTATACTAAAGCACTATTCACAATCTTGTCTCGCATGATACATCCATAAGATAAGACAAGACAAAACAACTTTGTCGTATATAAATACACAGAAATATGGCTTTTGACTGAAGTACACGTAAGATTAAAACATAAAGCACAGTCTTTTTTTTTAAAAGAAAAAGAAAAAAAGAAAATAATAATAATTTTTTAAAAAAATTTTAAAAAAAGCACAGTCACTTTCAGAACATTAAGATTTATTCAAGTATGCAACACAATAACTAAAAAGTAATGAAATTGATGTTTACTGGGTAAGAAAAAATGCTTGTCATTGACATTGAAATATAGATAGGCTAAACGCGTTTACAGCACAGTCACTCAAAAACATTTATAAAGATAATTGTGCATTATCACAGCTTCATAAATAAAACGTAGACCTCATAAGAAAACATGTCATATACCACTAGTTATATATTAACCGATAAATAAACGAATGAATGAATAGATAAACAAATAAATAGATATATACATAACATAAATGAAAAAAAACACACAAAAAAACTCACATGCTCAGGACACACTGGAACAACAGTGCACCAGCTACTACCACAATTCATTATGAAGAAGTGAGTTTAAAAGAATAAATAAGAAATCAAATAAGCAAAGAAAATGAAAAAATTTGAATACTGTATCATAATAAAATTATGTCATTTGAAAAAGATCCCCTTTATACTAGCTTTAGAATGAAAATGGCGCTTTGAAAGATAAAGTAAAGTAAAATTCTATTGTCAGTAAATTTCCTGAATTTTGTCTTTTGGCTCAAGTACATGTAAGATTAAACATGTAAAGCACAGTCACTTTTTAGAACATGTATATTCATAATGATAGTCATGCAACACAATAGATAAGTAATTAAACTGATGTTGGCTTGGTACAGATACAGAGACAACTCAAACACAGGTTTATCATATTGATTCACGTTATAATAATATAATAATGATAATTTTATTTTTATATAGCGCTATAATACAAGCATAAGCAAGCTCTAAGCGCTTTATAATCCAGTGCCTAAAGTGAAACAAGAAAGCATATAAAAAGTAGTAGAAACATAAAACAGAATCATTAATATTATAAAAACACAATGTATAAAACTCACAAAGTAACATACTATCAATACTACAACTGTTACACTCCAACACTTACACTAACACACACGCAGACACACACATGATTAAACGGCTGAGCAATTTTCACTTAAAATACATACATGAAAAAGGAACATATTTGTAATCTGCATGCCATAGATTTTGTAAAAATTGTGAAATAAAATTTTGGATAGAAAAGGTAAAAGGGGTAAAAATCTGGTCATTCTCCCTTTCGAACTACACCACCACCATCCATCTACCCACCTCCATTCTCTCCACTCTCCCATCACACACATTCGCATTGCCATGGGCCTGGACAACAGCACTATTTGAATTATGACAAGTATTTTTTAAAAGAGATAAGTTTTAAGATTTGCTTTAAATGTAGATAGATGAGTTGTTTGTCTGAGAGCAATAGGCAGAGATTCCAAGTTGTTGGGCCGAAGATGGAAAATGACCTCTTTCCACAGAGTTAAGGAAGTATCGGGGAACAGTTAGCTGGGAGGAATCAAGAGATCTCAATGTTCTGTTTGGCAAGTACGAGTTAACAAACTCAGAAAGATAAGAGGGTGTGGTATCACAATTCAGGCACTGAAAGAATAGACAGGCAACTTTATATTCAATTCTGGCTTGAACAGGCAACCAATGAAGTGTCCACAGGAGAGCAGTAGCACTCTCTCTCCTCGTCTTTTTAAGGACGAGACGAGCTGCACTATTCTGTATTTTCTGGAGCTTGTAGAGTTTATCATTGGGAAGGCCTGCTAAGAGAGAATTACAATAATCTAAGCGGGGTAGAATGAAGGCAACAGCAAGTTTGTTGGCGGCATCAACAGACAGGAAGGGGCAGATTTTACTAATCTTATGAAGCTGAAAGTAAATAACTTTACACAGGTGGTTCACATGAGTTTCCATCGTGAAGGATGAATCGAGGTGGAAACCAAGATTGCGGACAGAACTGGAAAAAGAAATTTCTATGCCAGAACAAATGATAGACGTTGTATTTATCTGCTTGAGCTTATTTTTATTACCAGTCAACATAAGTTCTGTTTCATCCACTTTGCTACATTTTTTATGCCAGTTTTAAATTTAGAAGCTAAACACCGAATTTCAGAGGGAATAGTCGAATAATGCAGTTGAGAATCATCAGCAAATAGATGATGGTGAGGTACAGACTGATGGATGATCAAACTTAGACGTTGTGTGTACATTGTAAAGAATACAGGTCCCAGGACGGAGCCTTGTGGTACCCCATATCTGAGCACAGACGGAATAGACTGGTTTCCATTTACAAGGACAGAGTGTGTGCGACCTGATAAGTAGGAATGAAACCATTTCAGAACAATACCATTGAGTCCGAACACAGCATACAACCTTCTGACCATAATGTCATGGTCAATCGTGTCAGATGCTGCAGAAAGGTCCAGCAGTGACAGAATGGATACCTGCATCAGGTGCTAGCAACAGGTCATTGACCACACATAATAAGGCCGTTTCCGTGCTGTGTCCCTTTCTGTACGCTGACTGAAATGGCTCCAGGAGACTGTGGATCTCAAGGTGTTTCATAAGCTGGCCAAGCACAATACGTTCTAAAACTTTAGACAGAAATGGGAGGTTTGATACTAGCCTATAGTTTTTCAGGTTTTCGGGATCAAGACTAGCTTTCTTCAAAACGGGACACACCAAGGCATGCTTGAAGGACTGTGGGACAACACCTGAGGTCAAGGATATATTCATGATATTGGCTATAATAGGTAGTAATTCTTCTAAACATTGGTAAAATATAGAATGTGAGATAGGATCGAGACTGCATGATTTCGTTGGCATGTTGAGGATGACATCTTTGACCTGTTCCTTGGTAACTGTCTGGAATGTAGTGAACTGTGTTCCATTAAAAGTATCAGATTCGCCAAAATCAGTAGGAGAATCGAAGATACTTCTAATCATCTCTATTTTAGTAGTAAAATAATCAATAAATTTATCAGCTAGATTTTCAGAAGGTATATTGCTAGGCAGAACAATTTTGACATCCTTCCCCATCATCTGATTGGCCAAGCGAAACAAAACTCTAGAGGAATCAGCTACAGTAATTCTGTCGCACACGTATTTCTTTTTCGCATCACGGATCATTTGATTTACAGCATTGTGTAAGTGAGCATATATCTGCCTGAAAATTTCCAGACGAAATTTTCGCCATTTTCGCTCAGCGGAGCGACGCTGCTGTTTTGCCATCTTGATTTCAAGAGACATCCAGGGTACACATAAACGATCAAACACAACACGCATTGTGAGACGGGCATGCTTATCAATCCTGGAGGGAAGTGTTGTAAAATGTGGTTAATCTTTTAAAAGCTGATGTTTCAGAAGTATTTGTCACCAGTCTGCAGAGATCAGGTTGGGTTCAATAGACAATAGGTCATATGACCGGAAGAACATAAAATCAATAGGTCATTTTGAAAATCAATAGGTCAAATATCACCCGTCCCGGGCTTTTTCAAACTTTAATAATAATAACTGCACTCGGTTAATGCAAAAGTGGGAACGCCAATTCTTCTCGCCGAAGCTCGCGAAAGGCAGCGATAAAGATTCGTTTCGGATTTCGTTTCGTCACGGATCCGTATTTTAATAAACCAGTTTATAGTCATTTCCTGTAGGAGCAGACGACAAAGCGATCGCGATCGTTAAAGAGAGAGAGAGAGAGAGATGGTTACTTTGGTTGACCGACTGGTCATAAAAACAATAAGTCATGTGACCTGGCAACTTGAAAAACAATAGGTCATTTCAAAATTAAATGCGTCAATGACCGATGTCGATCCTGATCCCTGAGTCTGTATACCAGTGACTTGATAGGAGGAGTTTGTATTATACTCCATGTTTGGTGTCATATAATTACCCTTGTCAAACTGATGCAAACTAGGCCTATTGGTTTGCTCTGCTTGGCCAAATTTCGCGTGTCTAACAGTGAAAAGACGACCCGTTTTGCCCGGTCCGCTCTTAGCCAATCAAACGCCTCTAAAAGCTATAAGCACTGAATCATTCCTTTGGCCAAGGCTCTCCACGCCATCTTTTCAGGTTTACGTTCTGTCTCGTCTTACGCTTTTTTTTTGACTATTAAGCGTATTCATATGCCCTGATTTTCTACATGCAGCTTGTGTTTTTTGTATTCTTACATTCTGTGTACTCGATTCGACTCAGTCCCCTCAAATCGTTCGTTTTTCTCTGCCTCTAAGTCGATCCTGTCTTTCCGTTCTCTGTTGGGGATCGGGTTTTCGCTGGGTGCCTGAGCGTGGGTACCATGCCTCGTATGCCATCCCACGACGACGGGAATCATGATGCTGGGATCGAGACCCAGCAAGAGACTCTCCCAGGCCCAGAGCTCATGATTCCTCCCGATATGGACCGCGGCAATGCGTCTTTAGACACTGATCGTGGAGGCGACACTCGTACTAGTAAAACGGTCATGAAGGGGACTGGGGGGAAAGGGGTAGGAGCGTCGCCTCCCGAGGTGTCCCAGCGCGAGGCAGTGAAAGGGGGGAGTGGCAAGTCTTCTCTTGGTGGTGGGGACTCGCGGAGACGGTCCTCAGGGGCCCCATTGCTGTTCCCCTCCTCCCTCCTCTGCCGACCCCTCTCCCCCTCCTCCTTCTGGGAGGGGGGGGGGAGAAAATTTTGGTTCCGGGTGGGGACCTCTACTTTGCCCACCCCAGGCCAAGCCACCCCAGTCTCCCCACGGGAGGGGATTCGGGGCACGTGGCCACCTGCTCTGCAGGTCTTCCCGCTATCTGGCCAGTCTCCCCTACTGGGGGAGGCCCGCATGTGTCCAGCCGTTCCGGGCAGTCAGCCCGCTCGTCTTCCGGCGGGACTGACACCCAAGTCAGACCTGACCTCCCTCCGACTTCGCCAGGTTTTTCCCTTCATGGATGTCAAGGTGCCAGTGACCCTTGTGGTTGGGGTCACAGGATGGCTGGTGCCCACGGGTGGTTACCCCCATTCTACCCTTACTTGGGCGCACCTATGGTGCACGCTGGGTTGCTGGGAGGACCAGGGGCTAACCCCTTGTCCGCTCCCCACCGGACCCAACACAGCATATTTCACAGGGTGACACACACAGCTCCGACAAGTGGGATCGACTTCTTGTCGGTCAGCTCGAGCTCCTCGACCAATATTGCCACTCAGTCCACAAATCGGGCCTTTGTCAACCCACAGGTGACCTCCACGGTCACAACGGCCTCCTCACGGCTGCTCAGCCAAGCACAAAATCCACCTCTTTAGTTTCGAGCAGCGTCTAGCGTCTGGGGTCAAAATTTTTTAAATGGCAGACTTTCCCACCACACTCTGCACTGGCCGGCGCATTCACCGCGGTATTTCTGGCCCCGTGCGCCAAACCTGGACACTGCCTTTTTTGTTTCACTCGGCCCCGCAGCCCCCGCCCCACTTTTCCCACGTTTTCACAGCATCCACACATTTCCTGCAGCGATTACACTCACCCAGCTCTCCATTCCCCTGCTGTTCGCACTCACTATGCCACAGTGTGTTCATTTAAACACTTGTTGTGCTGACAAGAAAAAAATCTACAACTGAAAAGGTGGGCTGATCTGCATGCAGGCATGTTAATGTTCTGGTGATTTTCACGATTTCATTGTAATAAGCGCATGTTTTCTTAGAGAGGGATTTAAATTTTACGATTTTTGCGATCATGTTTCTGCTTGACCTTCTCTTCTCTTTCGTCATGTATGTTTCAACCGTTGCCGCAACAATTGCTATGTAAGAAAACATATTGTGTTTGGAGTCAGTAGAAAGCTTTTTTTGCGTTCTTTGTAGAAACCCACTTCTTTTGTCGTTATTTCCGATCCATCCGGGAAGATGATGTGCGAAAGAAACAAAGCAGATTTACCGCAGAACAAGCGTACAGCGAGTGCCGGTTTGTCAGCCGCGTTTATTTATATCCATGCCATACTTCCTGGGTTCATGAACTTTCGCTGGGCCAACTAAAGTGCCTGCAGTTCCCACCTACCCAGCCCTCGGTCCTACAGGGAGATGAGTGGGTGTTTGTCCCCTCACAGCACTCATAGGTCCCTCTTGCATCCAGGGATGCCCTCAATGAGAAGGTGTGGCACTCACTGTCCCAAGGATGGTTGGACCTACGGTCCACACACTCCCCTCCTGCTTCAGGTGTCAAGGACTTAACAGCTGCGGCCATGGTCCCTGCTCGGGATCATCCCAGTTCATCCCACTGGAATGACCACAGCTCACAGGACGCCCCAACGGGCTCATCCACTTGGGATGGCACCCAGCAGGGGATGGACTGCAAACAAGAGTGGGAGCCCCTGTCTTCGGATGAGGACGAACAAGCAGATGAGCATTCTTCGCCCCCATCCCAGGGGGGCAGATTGAGCCCACGCTTCCCTTTGCGACCAGCCTGAACCAAACTCGGACTTAGGGAGCTCGAACTGACCCTCCCCAATCGGGTCACGCATGCCGAATCAGTCCCTCAGGCTACTTTGTTACCCTTGACCCTCCTTAGTCCATGTGACTCTAACTCCAGAACCACCAGACGACTCAGAGTGCCAGAAATGGCGCAAGAATGGCTTAACAAGCCAGCCTGCACTGTCAGGGGTGCTGCTTCCATCCCTCCTCCAGGCAGGGAGTCCCTCTCTGTCCCGGGCGCTTTTTCCCTGGGCAAGTTCCTTAAAGATTCCTCCAAGGGTGGGGTGTGGTCCTTGTACACACAGGACCACCCTGCCAACAGGGAAGCGGAGCCCTCTGTGCAGGACAGGATGTTGGTCTCACAGCACACCACCTTTTCCACTTCAGCTACTCTATCTTTCAAAACGTTAGCAGAGTGGGACAGATTGGCCCGCCGCTGCCTCCTCGAGGTTTCCATGGCTTATACCTTCTTCGACACATTCCTACACAGGGCCAGTGAGCTGTGGGAACAGCGACCCGTTAATCAAGACACAGGGTCTCCTTCCTCTGTCCTGCCGGGCCTCTTCACCGACCAGAGGTTAAACACTTTTGGCAATAGGGTAGCATCTGGTCTCATGGGAGCTGCAGACACAGCTACCAGCCTTCACTTCAATACTGTGCTAGCTCAGCGTGATGCCGTTCTCCGCCTCTCTAACATTTCCAGTAGAGGAGAGGGCTGCCCTGCGGTCCATCCCAGTGCAGCAGCACTCCCTCTTCGGCCAGTATGCACCCCATTTTGTCAGCCACAGGGCAGAGACAAACAGGGAGGTGGCCTCATATTTAGCCCACACCTCCCAGTGGTGCCATGGTTCTATGCCATTGAAGAGACTGGCCACCAGGGGCCGATATACCGGGTCGTACGGCCAGACTTCTAGACCTTAGCTCCCAACTGGGCTTCCTCACGAACCAGGAGAATGCGATCTGTCCCCAAGTCAGCCCTTCGACTTCTTAGGATGAGATTCGACATGCGGTCCATAATAGTCTCTCCTACGCCAGATCGCTGGGACTGCCTGGCAGGCCTCCTCAGCCACTGCGCATTCTCCCAAGCAACAGCGCGGACACTTTCTTCCTCCTGTCATGATGGAGTCCATGGCACATCTCATTCCCCTGGGCAGGGTTCTCAATTACCCTGTTCAGAGAGGCACTGAGGCTACGGGTGGTCCCAGAGCACTCAGCCATGGGATACCCGGATATGTCTGGGCGAGTGGGTTCCTCGAGGTGACATCAGAGTGGCTAACCACCCCTCTTCGGACACAGGGGGTGCCCATAGCCCCACCTACTCTTCAGGTGGCACTCTTTACAGACGCCTCCTCCCTGGGCTGGGAGCCCAAATGGACCATCTCCATGCAGGCAGGGACTTGGTCCCTGGAGGAGCGCCTATGCCACATCAGTGTTCTGGAACTGGAGGGCAGTTCTCAGGGCTCTCCTGCTCTTCATGGGGGGAGGCCACTGGCAAGACCATCTGCTTGTTCACGACAATACGGCAAGGGCATTGCACTTTCAGCGATACACATAGCAGGAACAGCCAACATCTTGGCAGATGCTGTCAGCAGGTCCAAGAGTGTCATCCATACAGAGTGGACCCTGGACAAGGACACCCTTGAGGGGTGTGGGAACGGTGGTTTCGCCGATGGTGGACCTCTTTGCCACAAAGTTCAACAAGAGACTTCCCACTTATGTCTCTCTGGTCGCCGACCTGGAGGCGTGGGCAGTGGATGCTCTCTCTTTAGACTGGAGCAGTCTGATTGCCTATGTGTTTTCCTCCTTTTCCAATTCTGGTCCAAGGTGATATGGAAAGCCAGATTGGAACACCCGCAGCTGATTCTCATTGCGCCAAAATGGCCAGCCCAGCCCTGGTATCCGGACCTTCAGTCTCTGACACATGTTCCACCCATGAAACTCGAAACTAAACCTCATCTGCTGAGGCAGCCTCGTTTGGGGATTCCTCATTCCAATCCTCAACTGCTCCACCTGCACGTGTGGCTGCTGTGTGGTTGGAACTGTCATTGAAGTCTTCGACCCCTCTGTCGGCCTCTGCGTTGGCTGCGCTTACCCAGGGGGGGTGCCTCCTCTGACCTGCTCTCCATAGTCACCAAAGCAAGGAGGGAGGGAACTGAGACTTTGTATGACTTTCACTGGAAGAAATGCTTGCGTGGTGTATGGCTCAGGACGTTCCCCCTACTAACCCTACGAGCATGCAGCTGGCCAAATTTTCTGGCTCACTGCTCCTCGGTTCTCAACCTGTCTGCTAGTTCTGTGTGAGGGGCACAGGTCTGCCATCTGTACCACAATCAAACAGCTAGGTGGTCCCGCCTTTGAAGTGGATTTCCTGCTCAGAGACGTGGCTAGGGGCCCTCTCTGAAGGAAGCTAGAAACCCAAGAAGAATGCCCCAGTGGGATTTGTTCCTGGTGCTGGATTTCATTCAAAAACAACCCTTGAGCCATTGGGGACTATTCCTTTCGACTTACCCTCAAGACCACTTTCCTTCTGTTGCTGGCCACAGATCGTTGTAGAAGTGAGATTCATGGTCTTAGTGGAATGCCACAAGATCTGGCCTTCCACAGAGATGATTCCATCCATCTTCCTTTCCTTCCAGAGATCCTGGCTAAGATCCAAGACCCCGAGGTCCCTTACCCTCTCTGAGGGTCAAACCTTGATATTCTTGCCCAAGATGATGAGGATAGGCATCTCTGCCCTGTTCGGTGTCTCAAATACTATTGGGATAGGCCTCGCCATTGGCGTTCTTTTCATCTCCCTCAATGAGAATCACAAGAAAGACATCGCTGCAGGCACCATTTCCCACCAGGTTTCTCAAGTCATTCGTAGAGCCTACTCTCATTCTCACAGGGATATCAGCTGTCTTAATCCCAGAGCTACTTTGGCTGCTTTCCAGCACTTAGCGTCACTGCAGCATGTCTTGCAGGCAGCCTTCTGGCGGTCTAAGAATCCCTTCATCAACTTCTTCCTCAGGGAAGTCCGTATGACCAGAACTGACGGTTCAAAGGGGATTTCCTTTGTCGCTGCTGACACTGATGTCTCATTTACTAGGGCTCCCATATGAACAAGTAGGCGTTTCCCTCCTCCATTTGCTTTAATTCTGCATCAGTTTGACATGGTACAGTATATGACACCAAAAGGAGGAGTTTGTATTATACTCCATGTTTGGTGATACATATACTTACCATGTCAAACTCAAATGCCCGCCCCTCCGCCCCGCGTCTCTGCAGTGGTTCTCATGGGGCATTTTTCTTGATGGCCACGGAATGATTCAGCTCTTACAGCTTTTAGAGGCTTTGATTGGCTAAGAGCGGACCGGGAAAAGACGGCTCGTCTTTTCACTGTTAGCCGCGCGAAATTTGGCCAAGCCGAGCAAACCGATAGGCCTAATTTGCATCAGTTTGACATGGTAAGTATATGTATCACCAAAAATGGAGTATAATACAAACTCCTCCTGTCAGGTCACTGGTATACAGACTGGTGGCGAATACTTCTGAAACATCAGCTTTTAAAAGATTATCATTTTAAAGATCTGTAATTGCGTGGGTAAACATTTTTCTTTATCTTTACAGGCTTTATGAGCTTAAGATTAAATGGCAACAATGACAAGATCTGTCACACTGTTCTCACTGTTTGTTATGACCCAGTCCAATGTATGGGTACCGTGACGGTGAGTGCACCCTTAACAAGCTGTTGTAAACAATAGTTTTCAAGTTTTTTTGTTTTTTTTTTTAAGAGAAGCAACATTAGCGTCAGAAGTTGAGTCATAATGAAAATTAAAATCACCAACAGTAAAAATGTTATCACATGAGATAAAACAATCCAGCAAATCACAAAATTCATCGATAAACATTTTGTTTGAAAGTTTGTTCTTTTTGTTTGGTGGTGGTGGAATGTAACATGCTGGTTCTCGAAGCCCAGCCGATTTTCACACACTTCAAAGGACTTAAAATCAAGGTCTTGAGTAGAAACTTGTATGTTGCAAGCTAAGCAGTCCCTAAACAAAACACACACGTTGTGTGTAAACATACACGTGAACTGATAGAATCAGTCAGTGACTTTACAGAGTGCTGGTTCCAGCATTTTGAAACAGTACTTTGGGCTGGTCAGGTCCATGAGTTCCAAACCAACGAATCAGAACTTTAACAGCAACGATGTGTGATAGTTTGGTATGAAACATAATGTCCGTTCAGTGTCATACATCTATGTGCAGTGAATGTTGTCTTCAGAGGTTGGGTGTAAAGGCAACATTTTTCTTCTTTTTTTTCTGTTTCAGGTTCATTATCACCACAATCCACATCATCACCAAATGGTATGGCACCTTCAACTACAGTTACGGTATCTTTCTGTTTGTAACCCCTGACCCTTCTCCCCCTCCATATATGAATATATAGATGTGTGAGTGTGCACATGCGCATGTGATTCAAAATACATTTAGTTTACCTTTGTTACCTCTAGTCCTTCAGCCAGCCCCTCAAATTAAGGGGGGTCGGTACCACTCATAGTGGCAAGTGTTATCATATATTTTGGAATCGTCTATGTCCCTAGATGTCAGAAAATCATGATAATTTTGTGAATGTGGCAGCTTTCTGCCTGTTATCACGTGATTTCTAACCCACCCTACCACGTCGAGAACGCGCACTGTGATCAAGCTCTGTTCTCCCAGAGCCTAAACCATTGAAGATAGAAAGACCTTTATTGAACAAAAAAGATGTATAATAGCATGCTAAACAACTTTTGTTCTTATAAGTATATCAAATTATTATTTGTTCGTGAAATGTAGTGGCGTTGTTCTCTTGTGTTGGATTTTTTCAAATACATCGAAGACTTTTCACAAATATACATTGTTTTGGAAGAACCCTTGAAGTAGAAGATGGTCCTCGACTTTGCCGCTTTGCGAAGCTTCCTCGCGTGGTTGAACTGGTTCCTCTGCTTTTCTTTTCAGGCTGTTCACTTTATATTTCATAGTGAAGACAGTTCTGCAGTACCTATGACATTTTATTTTTGGTACTTCCATACCAACTACCATCTTGGCAGCATCCAGCACAGGTGCATGATTCCCTATTTTAGCCACTTCAAGCAAAGTTTCCCATGACTGGAATGACTTTGGAGAAATCAGACTCATTTTCATCACATTTGTAAGTCTGTTGGTGGATGATACACTGGTCAGCTAAAGACTTTAATCTGGGTCTTCCTTTAGGCGGAGCTTCTGCCATGATGGAACTGGGTCCTTATCAATCAGAAGTACTTCTGGTGGTCAGTACTGCCCTCTGACGCCGTCTGAAACAGACACAAACATAGGAAAAATATAGATTTTACTTTCTTTATGTTAATCCCTATATCATAAGAATGTGCGATAATTTCACATATCAGATCATAAAAACAATGGTTCCTGTTTGATTTACCGTTAATAGATTTAGCTCTTCAAGTACTGTCTCTGTTTTGCCCCTCCCCCAGTTTGCATGTGTGCCCATGGTCAAAATGCAATATCTTTTACTTTGACTTTCATCTATTTCTGCTCAAATTTTTTTTAGCGTGCTATTCTACATCTGGTTGTTTAGCGGTTACCTGTATATTTACAACCTTTAAGGCAGAACATTATACCGACTTGGACAAACTGAGCATTTTGTTGTGTTGCGTAATTTTTGATGAAACTTACAAAAGCCATGATTTTTCCGAAACGATTAACATTTTTATAATTTTATGAGAATAAAAGTTGTTCACAAGTCCCTTGCACTTCGTTTTGTTTCTAAATATGTCTTCCTATATCTTACTAGGTAGCCTTTACAAAAGACGAAGTGCCGCATTTTGTGTGAATTTTGTCATTAAATCCTCATAACGGCACTATATTTCGTGAACGAAATAATATTTTGATAAATGTATAGGAACAAAAGTTGTTTTGCGTGCTATTCTACATCTTATTGTTTAGTAGTACTTTTTTCTTTGCAAGCATTAAGGCAGAGCAGAACACAAACTGAGAATTTTGTCATGTTGCGTAATCTTTGATGACACTCACAAAAGTGATTACTTTTCCGAAACGATCAACATTTTGATAGTATTATGAGAATAAAAGATGTTCACAAGTCCCATGCGCTTCGTTTTGCTTCATAAGTGTCTTCCTATATCTGACGATTTAGCTTTGACAAAAGACGACATGCCGAATTTTGTGTGAATGTCATGAAATCCTCAAAACGCCACTACATTCACGAACAAATAATAATTTGATATACCTATAAGAACAAAAGTTGTTTAGTATGCTATTATACATCTTTTTTTGTTAATAATGGTTTTTCTATCTTCAATGGTTTAGGCTCTGGGAGAACAGAGCTTGATCACGGTGCGCGTTCTCGACGCGGCAGGGTGGGGTTAGAAATCACGTGATAACAGGCAGAAAGCTGCCACATTCACAAAATTATCATGATATTCCGACATCTAGGGACATAGACGATTCCAAAAATATATGATAACACTTGCCACTGTGAGTGGTACCGATTAACCTGCTGGCTGATACTCATGTTATGAAAATCCTCTATAAATACTTGTGAAAATCAGCAGCAGCAGTACTAGTTTCTGTTTGTCTCACTCTGTATATCAGTGTATCATATGTCATGTACTTTGTTGTTTCATTTTCTCTCTTATCTTTCTGCTGTTCGTTTGGTAACGAAAGGCAAGAAAGAGCTATGAAGCCTAAACAGACCCTTTCGAAAATACCTTCTTTACGATTTTTTGTACCAAAATAAAACCAATTTTAATTTACTTTTCTGAAATACGGGGAATACAACGATTGGATAATATCGAAAAGGTCAATATCACGGCATGCAAAATATATTAGGGGTTCCTGTGCGCACACCCAATAATATGGTGTTGGGCGAAATGGATTGTTATCCATTGTACGTGAACTCTTATATAAACAGTCTTAGGTACTGGTTTAATCTTCTGGAAATGGATCAACAGCGGTTACCACGAAAAGCTTACGACATGTTACGGTATTTAGGTGAAAGAGGAAAAAAAAAACGGCTGGGTTACACAAATAAATGAAAATTTATGTTACACTGGTTTCAGTATTATGAGGCTACAACAAGGGATTGGGGATGTTAAATTGTTCCTGATTATTTTCAAACAACGTCTTGGCGCCATATTTATTAAGGAATGGTCCGTGGTATTCGAGACAAAGATATATATTCACATTATCGAATGTTTAAGGTTGTCTTTGAGAAAGACAAATACATAATGATTACAGGTATTTACTGCTTTAGAGTTGCTCGCTCTCAGATCAGACATGGTGTACTTCCACTCAACAATTATATCACTCGTTATAGCAACCCGAACCAGAAAAGATGGTGCCCCTTTTGTATATCAAAAACCGAAAATAAATTCCTTTTTTCTGTTTGAATGCCCAGATCTAAAAAATGAAATTTCTAAATGATTCAGCGAAAGTTCCCATTTGCATACTACTCCAAGTCACCATGACCTACATAAGCGTAATTTGTCTCGACATATATTTCATGATATCAAGAAAAGATCTCGTATGATCAAAGATTATTACTGAACTGATGCTTTCAACGTCATTGAATTCATACGTTCTGTATGTTTGATTTGTTGATATTGGTGAATGTGTAAGTTTATAATGACACTGAAAACATGTTAAAAATGCTGAGGAAATGTGAAATGTACATCATAAACACGTTGTTATTATTATTATTACTCTCTCTCTCTCTCTCTCTCTCTCTCTCTCTCTGTGATAGTTAAAGAAGTTTGTCAACCCTTGAATTTTTGCCAGCTGAATGATAAACATTGATAATAACCAGAAAATTCCAAACGACTTTTTATCAGCTTGTGTGATGCTATTGAGATTTGCCAGCACCATAATTCATATATGGTAACAATGTTCTTGCTATTGATATAATTATCCAGAATGTACCCTCTCCAACCACACCCCCGACCCCCACCCGTCCCACCCCCTTCCCATGTGTATGTATAACGACCTTAGGCCGATATACAATAAACCATTTGTATTTGTCTCCTTTTTTCTTTTTGTCTCTGTCCCTGTCTTCCCCGTCACGATTTCTGTTTTTTAACGTCCGTGACATGCCAAAACATAGGGAAGACAGAATATTGTATTATCTGATATCCAGTATATATCTAAGAGAAAGATAATGCGTGTTCTGTGGATAACAGTGGTTCAGATCAAAATGAAAATCAGGCATATATTGCCAAAAAAGTCCAGTGTTTTCTGCATAAAACTATGAAAAAAGAATTAAACAAATACTTTTTTTTAAACATCGTAACAGGCATTTTCCACTCGACAAGTAAAAGGCCTAGTATGTTGTCCCGTACATCTTTTACCCAAAACATCATCAATCAACCTATATACCTACCTGCTCTCTGTCATTTTAATTTCCACTCTTCCTCCACCCCCTATCTATCTATCTCCCATGGCTATTATATCAGCCTAATTTGACCATTTTTTCATTTCATTGCTAAATATTTACACAATTCCACTTGGCAGACTTAATTCTAAGTCGCTGTTCTTCATACAACTACTGTAACTGGCGTATCAACTGCTATGTCCGAGTGACTAAAAAAAATGCAGGGAAATACGGGATGGTTGAAGGAAAAAGCATGCTGGTAATTTTAGAACGAATGATGTATGGAGAACACAAGAGCCAGCCAGAGCAAGTCTTAACACTGGATGGAGGCACAAAGTATTGCAGTATTTCGAATGACGATAAGTGTAGGACCTCCTCACAATTTGCTTTTGTGTGCGCACACACGTTTTTTGTTGTTGTTGTTTTTATGTGTTTGTGTTTGTGTGAAATGTTGAGGTTTGGATTCCAGCATGGTCAGTTTCAGCCACATTATTCATTATTCATACTAAATTTTCATCCACACCGTTCCGGTCCTGACACCAGTTTCTGTCCAGACGGTTTACTGAAGCTCAGATCGCTCACCATTTCAAACAGCAAACCCTGTCACATACAACCCACCCCGCACAGTCAGCAGAGGTCTACCTGTCACAGCACGTTTTTCTGTTGGATGGATGGAACAAATAAAAGAGGTTTTTTTGGTGTTTTTTTTTTAAAATTTTTTAATCACATGTTTTTTCAGGTGTGTAGTTTTGCGTTCTTTTCAGCTTGCATGTTAATTTGAAAACATTGTGAGTAAAAATCATATTCAGCAGAATCGTATTTGCGTGTAAGCAGTTATGATCACTGACACTGCCTATGGAGAGGTATTGTTTTTATCTTGGGAAAACAACACTCCTATTGTTCTTTTTTAAACGACTAACACCTCTCCTCCCAGAAACTGGAAGTACTCTGACACAGACTGAACCTTGGCACTGTTGTTTGCAGGTCCAGAAAGTGACACAACGAAGTTTCCAGCTGTGATAGCTGGAGCTTCAGTCGCTATACTCCTGGGAATAGCGATTATCATCCTTTGTGCCATGAGGATCCAGGGAGGTGGGCGGAAACCAACCAGCAAAAAGAGTCCCCCAGCTGACCACGTCGCCATGACAAGCGCCATGTCCAGGGATAGTCTTGCAGAAAAGAAAGAAACATTTCACGTGCCTGCCCAAAAAAACCCTTACGAACCTTCTGAGAGCACCGTTGACATTGAATCAACGGTTGACGCCATCAGTATGTCATCAGTTTATCGGTAACTTCATCTCTTAACAGCTCCAACAGCGCGCGCGCGCAAACACACACACACACACACGCACACACACACACACTGTAATATATTTTTTTAAAAATTTTGTTGGCCTGTTTATTTTAGCTGTATATTTCTACCATTTAGTACAATTGCATAAATTGAAAACATATTTTGGAACGTAATATCTTTTCGGCATAATTATATTTTTTTTATGTCATTGATCATACTGTTCTTTTTCTGCTTCCTTTTCATGGGCTGCCACTCCCACGTTCACTCGTGTGTAGACGGGTGGGCTTTTACGTGTATGACTGTTTTTATCCCGCCATGTAGACAGCCATACCCTGTTTTCGGGGAAGTGCATGCTGGGTATATGCTTGTTTCCATAACCCACTGAACGCTGACATGGATAACATTAACGTGCGTATTGATCTTCTGCTTGCGTATACACACGAAGGAGGTTCAGGCACAAGCAGGTCTCCACATATGTTGACCTGGAAGATCGGGAAAATCTCCACCCTTTGTCCACCAGGCGCCTTTACCAAGAGTCGAACCTGGGACCCTCAGATTGAAAGTCCAACGATTTAACCACTCGGCTATAGCGCCAGTTGATCATACTGCTGATATTCTGGCGATTGTGTGTGTAAAATGATTACATAGAACAATGTTACATATTATATTTACCAAAATGATAGTTATTGACTATAAAATATCCTGTAAAACGCATTCCTATATATACATATTGCGTAGAGATGGTTTTTGTGGGTTTTTCCCCCTTTCCTCTCTACATTTAGTATTTTAGGAATGTTGAGGAAAAAAAAAAAAAAATCCCCCTCCTCCACCCCGTCCCCACCCCTCCCAAGCAAAAAAATCAACATCAACAAAAAAAGTTATGGGATAAAAGTGGAGGTTTGAGGACCCACCCCCACCCCCCTCCCCTTCCAACAAAAAAATCAACATCAACATAAAAACCAACCAAACAAACACCAGTTACACCCACAAACACACACACCTTGGCGCGCGCACACACACACACACACACACACACACTCGGACAAGAACACACACACACACACACGCTCACATGCACATGAACAACCCAATGTTTTTCAATTACTTTGTCCTGCTATTATTTTTAACAAAATGATGCAATTATTGACTATAAAGAAAATCATTTTAAAAAGCAACC